>NW_006408536.1:26887994-26921028 GCF_000296735.1 Chrysochloris asiatica
CAGGTGGCATCATTGATGGCATCAAGTGTGGCAGCGGTGGTGGGGTTGGCCCCAGGAGCGGACATTGTTTTGTTCTGCTGTGCATGGAGTCACTATGGGTCGGTTCTGACTCAATGGCACCTAACAACAACAACAACAACATTGTCTATTACATCTCCGAAGGTTGCAGATCGACTGTGGATTGGCTAATCTGGGCTTGGCTTAGGGAAGGTTCTTCTCTAAGTGCATCTCATCCTCCTTCTGGAACCAAAACCAGGCATGACCGTCTCAAGATAATAGTTTCAGGAGAGCAAGTGCAAATACACAAAGTCTCATAAAGCCTGTGCTGGCAAACTGCCACTCAGGACAAGCACCTTGTCACTCTTGCCTCATTTTATGGGCCACACAAGACACATGGCCAAGTCAAGATCAGAGGACACTACCCATCCCCTACCCCCCACCTAGCAAAGGGCTAGGACTTGGGGAGAAGTGAAGGATTGGAACCAATCTCCCACTCACAGACTTGATTAAAGTTAGAAGTCCTTTATTTCAAATCTTACAAATTTCGATATATTTGAAAAGCGGGTCCAGAATTGTACTTATTTTCCATTGTAATTACCCTGTAGCCAAAGAGGTAAATACTGTTTTCCACCAAGGCCTCATGAGAGCAACATCTGAGGTCCACGTGGTACATCTTGGATAGACAACTTCATAAAGAGTTCCTTGGCTAGACAACAAGGCCCTGTTGTTGTTGTTATGTGCCGTGGTGTCGGTTCTGACTCATAGCGACCCTTTACAGGGTTTCTGTGGCTGTAATTCTTTATGGGAGCAGAATGCCTCATCTTTCTCCCACAGAACAGCTGGTCATTGATTAAGTAAATAAAAACTTAAGGACAGCAGCATTTTCTTCACCTATAAAAGTCTCAGTAGTGCCCACACAAGTTCCCCATACTAAAAGTCTTGTAAGAATTGAATGTAGTTGTCTACATTGTAGTAAGAGAAGCCATCTCTTTGCTGTCAAGTTGTTCCAAGTAAGAGCTAATGAATGGTTCATCGCAGACAGTGATAAGATAATCACTTCCTGCTGATCTCAGGCACTTATACAGTCAGTAATAGAAAATACAAGTGATCGTGAAGCTGAGACAATTCGTTTCCAGGCAGGAGGTATTGATTGGTGCAAATATTCTATGGATTCTCCTCATGGTGGAAAAGCCAGCAAGGCAATTAGGGAATTTTCCCAGTGATGAACAGCAGCTTAGGACAGCTTAAGTTTTGCATGATTTGTGCAGCTTCTTTCTTTCTTTTTTTTATGCTGTCTGCTTTTTGACGGAACAAACACAAGTTCATATGAACATTTCCTCCCAATAGTGCAGCCACAAAAACCCATGATTACGAGATATTTACAGGGACAGTATAAAAGGACATTGCAACACTCTCATTTTCTTTGCTATCTGGGTCATATCCAAGAAAGTAAAAGCCGTTTTACAACTGTGAAGCGAAGACTAGAAGTGTTGTTGCGTCCGTATGTGTCTTTGAGGAGTCCTGGTGGCCCAGTGGGTTCCATACTGGACTGTTAACTGCAGGGCTGGTGATTTGAATCCACCAGTTGGCTCCTGGGGAGAAAGATTTACAGCCTAGAAAACCCTATACAGGGTCAACTCGATGGCACATGGCAACAATAAAAGAAAATCATCATTGAGGAAAACCAAATCAACCTGTTGCCAGGGAGTTGATTGTAACCCATAGTGACCCTGTAGGACAGGATCGAATGCCCCCCATGGCGTTTCCAAGTCTCTATCTTCAGAGCAGCAGATCACCAGGTCTTTCTCCTGTCCAGAAAGTGGCTTCAAACCATTGACATTTTGGTCAGAAGCCAGATGCTTAACTATTGCTCCTCCCCCACCCCCCCAGGCTCCTTATCTTTGAAGAAGTGGGGACTCAACCAGGTTCGCAGTATCTACAGTAACCACTGTGGAAATGGTGTGATCGTAGGTTTACAAGATAGTGTATGAAGTTTTATTTGCCCCTGAATAGAAACTGTCTCCTGTCCTGGACTTCCCAGAGCTCGCGTTATGCTCATGTACTAAGCATTGATCCGTGAGAAGTAGACGTAGCATTGACTCCATGTAATGTGGTCAACTCAGAAAGTGATTGCTACCACAATATGTTTCCTAAGTTGGGGTCCTGGTTGTGCTGACAAAGACTATGTACCTACAAGGGGAGGTTTTAGGTGGCCTGAGCTGCGACACGACAGAGCACATTTATGGGACTAGGTTGTCAGGAGTCAACCAGTTACTCCAACACAGATTCCCACTCGGCCTCTTCTTGTTCGAGTGGTGCTCAAGTGCTAGCCTAAAGGCTGGAGGATCAAACTGAGGTCGCCCAGGGGTGCCGTGGAAGAAAGGCCTGGTCATTTGTGGAATATCAGCACTGAAAACCCTGTGACGCACCGTTCTTATTCTGACCCACATAGGGTCACTATGAGTCAGAATCGACGCCACAGTAACTGGATGTTTTTGTAGTTTGTTTTGGTTTAATATATCCAGCATCAAAATTCACTTGCTTATAGTAATATTTGTTCCGGCATCCATTATGCTAGAGAACTTGAATGCCTTGTCCCTGGAAAGCATGTTCCAATGAAGGAGGTGCAGGGATTCATGTACCGAGGAGGCAGCACAGTGACAAAGGTGACTATTATGGATTTAATTGTGTCCCTAAAAATATGTGCTGAATCCCTAATCTTTGGCACTTGTAAATATGGCCTTGTTTGAAAGTAGGATCTTTGCAGATGGACTCCAGGTCAGTCGAGGTCACACTGAATTAGAATGGGCCTTAATCTAATACCAGGCATCTCTATACGAAGAAGGAACCCTTGGTGGTGCTGTGGTTAAAGCACTTGGTTGCTTGAACCCAGCAGCCACTCTTTGGAAGAACGCTGTGGCAGTCTGCTTCCATAGAGATCTACAGCCTTGGAAACCCGCTGGGACAGTTCTACTCTGGCTACTATGAGTTAAAATCGACTCCAACCAGTGGGCTTATAAGAAGAAGAAAATCCGAACACAGCCACACAGAGTGGAAACCACCATATGAAGACACAGAAGCACAGACAGAGACACACAGGGGAGAAGGCCACGTGAAGATAGGCAGATATTGGAGTGATGCAGACACAGCTCGGGAACACCAAGGATCATCAGCAACCACCAGAAACTGAAAGAGACAAGAAAAAGTCTTCCTCAGAGCCTCCAGAGATCAAGACACAACTCTGAGAAGGAAACAGCATGTGGAACTCTCAGGTGAGCAAGTGGGTGAAGGTCAAGGTGAAATCACCAAGGAGGAAGCGAGTCAGGTCATCTCACAGCTCTGCGTAGGTCACCTGATCTGGATGCGCTGCTTCAGAACTCAGATTTGGCGTACCTATGCAATCATGTTTCGAACCCCTCCATTGCAGGAGAAAGTTCTGAAAATAATTAGAGCCATTTGCCCCACAGTCCTCTAGACATTAAAGTTCAGCTTCCTCTCTTCATCACGAGTGTTTCCTTGATCTCCTTCAAATTCTAAACTGCTGTGCAAAATGGAACACGAGTGCTGCTGGGGAGCGAATCTCCTGGGAGCTTCATTCGGTATGAATACTGTGTCACACGTTTCCAGGGTGGTGTTACCTGGGAGATTGCTTTCCTTAGTGCACAATTCGACTCATGTGCACACCTGTTGTCAAGGTCCCTTGCAAATGGACTATATTCTAGCTGGGAGCTACTGAGAAAAAAAAAAAAAAATGAAGATTTTACCAGGTAGAAGATTCCAAACGATAAAAGTTACATCTTGGGAACATCTGCAATCATTTGCCTGCCAGTGCAAAATTAATGAGCTGTGTACAGATTTTAAACAGCTCGCTTCACCTGCTTATTATATAGATATAATTTGTGCTTTTTGTACTTTAAAATTGGCCAGCTTTTCATGAAGCTGGAGACACAGATGTTCAATCTAATATTTTAATCCCATTTGGAGGATAGTGTCATAATGAAAAGTACTACGTGAGAGTCACGAAGACAGAGCTTTTCAGAGACCTGACAAAGTTCTTTGCGAATGGCCAAAAGATTCAGATGAGGGTGAATAAGCAGAAAGAATAAACCAGTTTAGAACAAGGAAGCTTTGTATCTTGTCCTGATAAATGAACTGGTCTTTAATGCAAAATATAAGCTGAATTAGGAGAGCAATTGGTGTACGTCAATATGGTTTTAAATCATTACTAGGAATAATACGAAAAATTTGAGTTACCCGTGAATTTTTCTGTTACGTATTAAATTAGTCAAGACAGAAACGCTGTTCTATAAATAAGTCCATTGTTCTGAGCAGCATGCTTCAGTAGAACACTTATTTCTTCATTATGATTGAGTTCCATATTCTGTTGAAAAGTATAATGCAAGAATTTGGTTTAAACTATGTAATGCTTTTCTTTAAAAAGATACAGTTTCCAAAACAAAAAAACTTGTTTTCTAAGAATTAATTTCAGAAATATGTACTTTAACAACAACAGTAACAAAAAAGGCTTTTAAAAAGTCCCACGCCTCAGAACTGCAGACATAAACGTCACAATTGCAGCCTGGGTGTCGTGTTGTACTATAGGCACCAGTCTCGTCCTCATGTCTTGTTGTGGCGCTATAGGACGAGTACTGGAGTGCTAACCACAAGGTTGGCAGTTCAAACCCACCAGATGCTCCTTGGAAACCCTATACAGGGTCACTATGAGTCGAAAGACGGCACACAACAATAGCAACAATTCCTTATAGTTTTCATTATTCAGATAACTTTTTCAAGAAAGCTCTAACTCATTGACCTTTCATAGGGAGATCATTTGAGCCCCTTTCTGGGAATTCTCTGAAAGAAGGCTTGTCAACATTTTCCTGCTGCTCTGTCACCACGTTCCTGCACACACCCCCTTATCTGGTCTAATAAAGACTATCATGTTCATCAAAAAATTTAAGTTATCCAATTGCAACCAACCTAAATTGTGCTTCTGCTGTGTGCGCAGCACCACCTGGGAGCCTGGTAAAAATGCTCATTTCGGGGCCCTGGTCAGACCTGCTAAATCATGAACAAACCTTTCAGGGGATGCTGATGGCATTTCGAGTTTGATGTAGTAGTGTGCTAGGATGTCTGCGTGCATAGGGTGTAACATAAATGCTACAGGAGAGCAAGCTTGATGTTTTCTGCTATTCAGTGGCTAAGAACCCTCCAGTTGCGGGGTTCATGGAAGAAGAAAAAAACATCTATGTTTTCCAAGAACAACTTAAGGCTGTCCTGATAATGTGACTTGGGGCCCCTCCCCTGGAGAATTGCTGGCATCCTTTACAAGGAAACTTGGTCCCTTGGTCATTTTACTTCAAATGGGAGCCCATAACTGCCACCTGGACTTTCAGCCCACATGAGGAAGACATGGCATGATCATTCTGGTTGTGTATGCAAAATGTGTCTTTCTTTCCAGGAGAATCCATGGCTACAAATGCATGCTCCTTTGCTTTCCATGTCCACTTCCTCCCTGGGTTTGAGGGCGTCTAGGGCGTCCTCTCCTGGTGGAAATGTAAATGACTGGACGCATAGTGCTGACCCCAGTTTGTGTGTGTGATTTCACAGAGTAGGAATGTCCGTGATCTCAGGCGCCTCTGAGGAGTCAGGGAGTCAGACTGGAGATTCCCCAAGGCCCTCTCCACCTCGAGTCTGCTGACGATACATGTTTTTACTTGTCCTTTTTTCACTATATGATTTAGCATTTTAATTAGATATAATCAATCTTAGTACTCTCTTCAAAATATTCCTCCCAGAATGAAAAGCTCCTTATGAAACTGTTCCACCTTGCTCCAAGCACACCATTTCCTGATGTTTCATTTCACTGCTCCTTCCTAAATGATTGCATTACCTTTATGATTGAATACTCTGTGAAATCTGTTAGAAAAGAAGTGTATATATACATAGTGTAGAATTCTTTTTCTTCCAAAGGGGCTCAATTTATATGGAAGCTATAAAAACTAAAAATGGGTAACTTTAGCAAACATAAGTTTATTTTTTCACAGCTTAGGAGGCTAGAAGTCAGTATTTAGGGTATTGATTCTTTTCTTGTTAAGTGCCATCAGGTAGGTTCGAATTCATAGCAACCCTTTACACAACAGAATGAAAAGCTGCCCGGTCCTGTATCCTCCTCATAATTTCTGTGATGTTTGAGCCTGTTGGTGCAGATATTATGTCAATCCATCTCGTTGGGGGGGTCTTCCTCTTTTGCGCTGACCCTCCACTTTTCCAAGCATGATGCCGTTCTCCAGGTACTGGACCCTCATTTCTCGGGAGCATTCTGGCTCTGATTTTTCTAAGATAGTTGTTTATTCTCCTGGCAATCCATGGTAGTTTCAATCTTCTTCACTAAATCCATAATTCAAATGTATTGATTCTTCTACGAGCTTCCTTATTCATGATGTAGCTTTCAAAAGAGCCCAAATATGACCTTGAGTATATCCCACCTGAATTTAGAGATCATCTCAAGAACAGAGTTGATGCATTAGACACTAATGACCAAAGACCAAAGGAATTGTGCGATGAGATCAAGAACATCATATATGAAGAAAGCAAAAATTCCATTAAAAAGACAGGAAAGAAAGAAAAGACCAAAATGGATGTCAGAAGAGACCCTGAAACTTTCTTTTGAATGTAGAGAAGCTAAAGAAACTGGAAAACATGAGGAAGTAAAAGAGTTGAACAGAACATTTCAAAGGGCAGCTCAAGAAGACAAAATCAAGTATTATAATGAAATGTGCAAAGATCTGGAGTTAGGAAACCAAACGGCAATACCTGTCCACTTCATCTCACTGACGCATAGGATATCCATCTTTGCATGTTCCATTTCACTTTGATGACTTCCAATTTTCCTAGATTCTTACATTCCACATTCCCATTAGTAATTGATGTTTGCAACTGCAGAGTCTCATTTTGAGTTGTGCCCCATCAGCAAATGAAGGTACCCAAACCTTTGCTGCGTCCATGTCCTTAAGGTCTACTTTACTTGGAGGAGGAAGCTCTTCCTTAGTCATATTTTGAGTGCCTTCCAACCTGAAGGTCTCATCTTCTGGCACTCTATCAGACAGTGTTCCACTGCTGTTCATAAGGTTTTCAATGGCTAACCTTTCAGAAGTGATTTGCCCCTCCTTCTTCCTAGTCTGTCTTAGCCTGGAAGCTCCGGTGAATCCTGTCCATCATGGGTGACCCTGCTGAGATTTAAAATGCTGATGGCATCGCTTCCACCATCACAGCAACACACAAGTCACCACAGTGGGACAAACTAACAGATGAGTGGTGGGTGTTGGCTCTAGAAGAAGGCTCTCTCTGTTTGTTGGCTCTGTGGGAACGACTTTGTCTCTCTGAGTACCTGCCCCTGGGTAATCTTCATGTGGCTTGGCATTTCTTGTCCCCATCTCTGTTTCTGCTCACTTGTTTAATCTCTTTTATATCTCAAAAGATGTTGACTCAAGAAATACCCTACATTCATTCTGTCTCATTAACATAGGAAAAACAACCCATTCCCAAATGGGATTATAACTACAGCCATAGAGATGAGAATTTAGAACACATTTTTTGTGAGACACAATTCAATCTGTAACATACTACCCTTTGGTCTCCCCAAATTCATGTCCTTGCCACATGCAAAAGATATCCATCTCCTCATATCATCCCAAAAGTCTTAAATCAAATCCAAGTCCAAAGTCTCATCTTTTGAATCACCTAAATAAAAAAATGGGTGAGACTTTAGGTGTATTCCATCCTGGGGCAAAATTCCTCTTTATTTATGTACCTGTAATATTGAGAATACAAAGTAGGTATTTCCATTGCAAATAGGAAAAATCAGAGGGAAAGAGGGATAACAGGTACCAAGCAGGTCCAATGAACCAATAAACCACATCTTGATAAAAGAAGAAAAGATAGAAGTTGTCAAAGATTTCGTTGTATATGGATCCATAATCAACACTCATGGAAGCAGTAGTCAAGAAATCAAACAACATATTGCATCAGGCACGTCTGCTGCACAAGACCTCTTTAAAGTGTTGAAGAGCAAAGATGTCACTTTGAGGTCTAAGGTGTGCCTGATCCAAGCCATGGTATTTTCATTCATTTCATATGCATTTGAAAGCTGAGCAGTGAATAAGGAAGAAATTGCAGTACTTGAATTATGGTGTTGGTGAAACATACTGAAAGTACCTTGGACTGCCAGAAGAGCAAACAAATCTGTCTTGGAAGAATTACCACCAGAATGACATGTAGAAGCAAGGATGGTAAGACTCATGTACTTTGGACGTGTCATCAGGAGGGCCCAGTCCCTGGAAAAAGACTTCATGCTTGGTAAAAGAGATGGTCAGTGAGATGGAATGACACAGTGGCTGCAACAATGCATTCACACATAATGACAATCATGAGGGTGCCACAGCACCAGGCAATGTTTCCTTCCATTGTGTATAGGGTCACTATGAGTCAGAGATGACTTGATGACGCCCTAACAACAACAGCAAGTCCGAAACTCAGCAGAACAAATTGCATTAGCTCTCAAGGCTTGAAATGAATCTTTTCTTTTCTGATACCATCTGGGCAATGGACGTGTATACCAGACTGTGTGTTGGCCATGACCTCTGGATTCTGGATGTAGACCCCTTAGCCCTGGGCTTCAGCTCGGTATTCCATGCCTCCTGAGATGACAACTCTATTCCCTCTGCTTTGTTGGTGGCGGTATTACTTTGATCTAAAAAAGTAAATGTGTTCTATATGTATATTTTTGAGTCCTGGTGTGGCGCTGTGGCTTAATGCGCCAGGCTGCAAAGCCATTTGAACTGCAAGATTGGCAGTTCAAGCTCACTAGTCGCTCCTCAGAAACCCTATACAGAGTTGATATGGGTCAGAACTGACTCGACAGCACATAACAACAATTAGAACAGCATCCCACTCTCCGGTACCAAATTCTATCTGAGTTCTCTGTTGCTGTTAAGTGCCATTGAGTCAGGTCTGACCCATGGTGAGTTTGAACCTCCAAACAGTGGTCCAGTGTTTTCTCCCACAGAGCCACACCAGGACTCCATCTTAGTTCTCTAGTGCTGCTATAATAGAAATATCACAAGTGAGTGGTTTTCACAAACAGAGATTTATTTTCTCACCGGTTAGGAGACTGGAAGTCTGAGTTCAGAGTGCCGGTCTAGGGGAAGTCCGTCTCTTTGTCGATTCAGGAGGAAGTACTACTTCCTGGATCCTTGGAGAGCTCCATGTGTTCTGGAATCATAGTTCATCTATCCATCTCGGTTTCTGCGCACTTGTTTAATTTTGGAGAACACAATTCAAGCCATAACACCCTTTAGGTTGTAAATAATTGCTCTCTGTTCGTAATTTTGTTTCTCCATATGAGACTGTAGGTATGCATGTGTACATATATGGAAAATATCGGTAATGTCTCTGACATCCTGTTCATTTCTTAAGATGGTGCCATGTCATCAAGATTCATATTATAGAATAGAATTCTATTTGGTTGGATTCTGTTTTTAACAAGTGTGTCTTCTTTTTCTGCTTCCTTGTGAGTTTGGAGTGTGTTGGAGGACAAGCAGGGGAAGTACTTAGTAATAGAAAATGAAAACAAGTCACATCCCCTTTTCATCAATTGTCCCATCTTGATTTTGTCCTTGGATTGCTTTACTTTGTGGTCTCGTGGGATATCTCTGCCATTTGGAAATTTCTGGAACTCTTTCTTATTTCACTGAGCTGCTCTTCGTGCACCTCCATTTCTCCAAGGACTCAAAAGAGACGAACTCACACTGTGCCGCCAGCCCAACCACTGGTAAATTGCTGAGATTCTTTCCCGCTGAACTCTGCTCGCTCCACGTTTATTAGCTCATCTGGAATTCACAACTGCCACCTGAGCTTTCCTGCTGTGGCTAAGGACCCGTGGCCTGGGGGCTGTTGAGATTCCATGTTAGCCACATTGGAGTCTGCCTTTTACCAAACGTCTATGCCGTGAAACGGGGGTAAATCTGTTCTTTTTCTCATGTTCCACATGAAGACAGAAAACCCTCCTTACTACATGAAAGCATCGTTTGATGTCTAGTTTGTTGTTTTTTTAAATTAATTTTTCCATGCTCACTGGCAGGTTAGTCCCTGACTTCCATCAGTAGCTCTTGAGAAACAAAATAAGTCTGTATGGTGAACAATGGAAACGATTCAATATTCTTCATTTTTTTCTGGCTTTCTGGTAATTCTTTCAGGAAGAGAAGTGAATTTTTATTTTCTACAATAGTCTCTCCAAACCCCTTTTCATGCCACAGAAAATAGAGGGCGTATTTGGACTCACATTGCTTTCTGCTTAGTTATCCAAAGCATCTTTATTTAAAGCATCAATAGATAAGCAGGTCGACCACAGTCTACCTTATAACTAGCTAAGTGGGATTTTGATGCTTATCTTTTTAATGGCAAGATCACTTTAGGAGGACTTTGAAAAATGTTTCCTCTAAGTTCTCTGGCATTGTGCTTGTGCTATCGTGTTGGTTGTGACTCATGTTGTTGTTGTTATGTGCCGTGGAGTCGGTTCCGACTCATAGCGACCCTGCACAGGGTTTCCGAGGCTGTTAATCTTTACGGGAGCAGAACGCCTCATCTTTCTCCCGCGGAACCGCTGGTAGTTTTGAACTGGTGACCTTACGGTTCGCAGCCCGATTCGTAACCACTACGCTACCAGAGCTCCTTGGTTGTGACTCATGGTGATCTTATATAGGGTTCTTTACGGGAACACAACCTCATCTTTCTTCCAAGGACAGGTTGGTGGGTTTGAACTTCCAACATTGCAGTTAGCAGCAGTCCAATGATGATCTTATAGCATCACCAGGGCCCCTTATTTCTTCTTTCTCTATATATGAAAAGCACATATCTTAGAAACAAACTAAAAAGGAAAAATATTTTTAGGTTAACGTAAAACTTGACATTTTCATCTCTTGGCAGCCAACTTCTTTGAATTTGGATACCTTGCAACACCATAAAAGTAAGAATTATGTTTTATGCATTCTGCAACTGAATAATGACTGTTTTTGAATAATGAGGCTTTTCATTTGGGCTGATGGGGTCTTTCTGAAGGAAACATGGCCTAGACCCTAGACTGATGGTGGAGATTACAGGGTCACTGGATAAGAGCCTTCTAGTCTCAGAGGTCCAACTAATCACATGTGCTCCATCAGCCCAGTGTGCTTTGCTCATGGAAAGAAACACAAGATAAAGCAGGAGGGGAGGTTCTTATGAGTTCAGCTTCTCTTTGTGTGGGGAATTATTTATTTTAAAAGACAGAAATCCATTTTAGGAGTTCTTAGGAGATAAAATTCTAACTTACAGAATTGTCTTCTATTCGTTGCTTTGCTAGTTCTTTGTATTGAGATTATTAGTAAAAGCATTTTTTTCCCTAAAATCTATCACAAAGTTTATTTTATGGTAAGGAACTTGAAATCTACAGTCACCACACCTGAAGACATAATGTCTTTAATGGAAGCTCATGTAACAGCAGACCAACAGATGTTCACAAAATGATCCGGTGGCTTCTAATAAGACAATTCAGTGTAAATGATGTCGCCTAACAACCCCCCCAAAAATGTCTGCAGTTTCCACAACTATTTGACTTGTCCTCGTAACTTTCTTTTTAATTGTTCTGTTCTGAAATTTGAGAACTGTTTCTTTCAAATATTTTCCATTCACTTAGTCACATTAAGCAAAAATTCTATCATTTTGGGAAGATTGGCAACAAGTATGAAAAGGACTTGAATTTTGCACTTGAACTTCTGACAACTGCTACTAAGATTTTGTCCAGGATATGTGGGCTAGGAACCTGAAACTTCACAGGGCTTTGCTTAGTCAAAATTACTTAAATAGCTTCTTTTCTTCTTCTTCTTCTTTTTTTTTTTTGTTTTATAATTGTGGTTCTTAAAAGGATATTAATAAAAGCTTTCAATATTCTTTTTAGCATCCAGTTTTCCACCTACCAATAGAAGCATCTGTGTTTGCTAAATGTAGATGTCTCTTGACTATAGTCTGAAGAGATTTTTGCAATAAAAAAAAAAATTCCCTCAAAATTCATTTTCATATACGCTGTAAATGGGGAACCCCAGGGAGGAAGTAGGATCACTGTTGTTGCAGGGAGGGGATTGTAATCACTGAGATGAAACAACGTGTATGGTTTGCTGAATGGAGAGTTGATGATCTTGTCTGTAAAGCTTCACCCAACTCACAATAAAAAGTTTTGTAAAAATTCATTTACAAACTTTAGGGAGAGAAAAATGTTGCAGATTTAGGAGGTTTGTTTTGTTTTGTTTTTGTTTTGTTTTTGAGCAGGGCTATATTTTTCCGGAGTCCTGGTGTGGTGCCATGGGTAAATGTGCTGAATTGAAAAGTCAGTTTGAACCGCAAGATTGATGGTTCAAACTCACCAGCCACTCCTCGGAAATGACTTGACAGCACTTAACAAAAACAACATATTCTCCCAACATTGTGGGGTTTTTTTGTTGTTGTTTTTTAAATCCTGTGAAATTTTAAATGCCTTTCATTTAAAAGTTAAGGGGAAAAAAACAAAGGTGCCCTGGATATGTCTAATGAACAGTCCTTGAAAACAGAGTCACCTTATTTATAAATTCAATTCTCTTTCCATTCAGACTAGGAACTTTATCCTTCCTCGGGGCATATATTTAATAACCATTAATGAAATCTGAAATTATATATGAGCACTGAGACCCGAATTTGCTACTCATTTTTTTTTTTTCCAGTGGAAATTTCATAAGGGTTTTGGCATGGGAACACAGCAGGCATTTAAGACAGATGGAATAATATGGTTGGCCACAATCGCTCTGAAGGAATCATAATAGTTTATAATCAATAATTTGCTTACTAGGAAAGACAGAGTCTTTTCAGCCAAACCAGAACAGAGCATACTGTTCAGCCTCCAGTTAGGCAGCTGACTACCACCGCCCAATTTCCACGGAGAGTGGAAGTGGGAGTCTCCAGGAGGTTCAGCTCTCCTTTGCTGCCTTTTAAGATTTGTGGTTCCACTCACTCTTTCCCTCAACCTTTTTCTATTTCCATCTTCCCTTCCTGTCATAGAAGCTGATTCAATAAACAGGCATTAGAGACCAGCTCCCAACCCTCTTGCGCTGGCTCTTGGCCACTCCCTTTTAGTCAGGTGGACACAGTAGGGGGTGGGGGAGAGCAGTCTAAGATAGAGTCCAGTCTAAGATAGACTAAGATAGGATGGTCAGCAACACCTTCCACATTAGAAAAGGTTGGCACACTCACCAAGACCATACTGGTTGAAATCAGTGGCAGTTGAGTTGACTCTGATTTCTGATGAGACCTTGTATGTCAGAGTAGAACTGAGCTCCATAGGGTTTTTAATGGCTGATTTTGGGAAAGGTAATCACCAGGTTTTCGTTCTGAGGTGCATCTGGGAGGACTTGGATATCCAACTTTTCTGTTAGCAGCTGATTGGTAATCATTTGCACTTCCCAGTGATTCTTTCAATACCGTAGATCCCAGGGGACGCTGCTACTAGATGTGAGAATGGTGTGTGAAGAGTCCACTATGCTCTGGGAATGTGGGGACAGGAGTGGAGGTCTCTCAGTTATTCACCGAAGCTTTCAGAGTGTGAAGGACTTCAGGTCTGAAGAGACTGGGAAGGGGTCTGTCTCTCTGAAAAATACTTTGCTGTTATGTGTCCCAATATCCTCATTTTCCAAAGAAAGCCACAAGGAAGTGACTTTGGAAAGGTAACACAGAGAACTAGTGGTCGTGTCAAAACGAGAATCTCGGGCTCACAGCTCCAAAAAGAGGCTGGTGGTTTTCATCACATCAGATGTGCGATTTCTAACACTCAGTGTTGGTCTTTGAAATGGCTGGTTGGTTGGTTACGTGCCGTGGAGTCGATTCCGACTCATAGCGACCCTGTACAGGGTTTCCGAGGCTGTAAATCTTTACGGGAGCAGGAAGCCTCATCTTTCTCCCGCGGAACGGATGGTAGTTTTGAACTGCTGACTTTGCGGTTTGCAGCCCGATTCGTAACCACTACGCTACTAGAGTTCCTTTGGTGTTTGAAATAGTGTTTGATAAATGCCGCTGTTGATGACTGCTGTTCAGGTGCCCCCATACACAATGAAACAAAATGTTGTCCCATCCTATGCCGTCCCAGGATTGGCTGTGCTCCATAGGGTTTCAGAAGTAGATCACCAGGTTTTTCTTCCTAACTCATTTTAGTCTAGAAACTCTGCTGAAACCTGCCCAGCGTCACAGCAACACACAAGCCTTTGCTGACCTACAGGTGGGGGCTGCACTTGAGGTCCATGTCTGGGTTTGATAAACTGCTTGTGGTGGCTGTATGCCAGCACATAGCAACCCTGTATAGAGTTTCTGAGGCTGTAAACCTCAACTTTCTCCCGTGGAGCAACTGGTAGATTCGAACTACTGACCTTGCAGTTTAGCAGCCCAGTTTGTAATGCAGGGTTTGATAAATAGTATTGTGTAACTAAGCGTGATCCTTAGGAACAAAGTGTAAGAGTTTCTATCTTGAACTTGGGCTTTCGCACACTAACATGACTTGGGGGAGGCCAGAAACAACCAGGTCGCATGGCATTGGTGTCCTTATAAACTGGCTCTCGAATGGAGGAACAAGTCCCGATTTGTAGATTTTGTAGAATTCTGTCTTGCTAATACTCCCACCTTGTCAGTTTGAAGTTACCAATGATTTAACAACCAGCTATGAAAATGTCTACATCTCCAACGATCAGTTCTCATAGGCCATTGGAAGCCAACTCCACATACCCTGCCCCATAGTGAACACACTCAAATGCAATGCCATGGGAGGTCAAGTTGGCCATCTTGACAGGTGATGGGTGCCAAGAAGCACTGAGCTGAGACATTTGGGATTCAGCTGGCACCAGGCAGAGAGAGGCAAGACTTAGCAGAAGAGGAGGGTCCATTCCAGCCATTCTAGGCTAGAAACAGGGAGGGCCTCTGCAAGTTCAGATGTGTCCTGATTAGGCATGCTAGAGTAAAGTTCTTTGGCAATTCTGTTTTTGAAAAGAAAACAGGGCAAACACTAGTGAGGTCTAGACTCTGAAAGGTGAGGTTAGTAAAAGGAAAACAGAGAACCGTTCTCATCCAGTGAGCTGCAATGCAGAGCAGTGGACCCTGCAGGCACTGGAGAACCGGGAACCCAGGAGGCTAAAGAGGACTGAGTCTGGGCAGTTGGCCTCATCTCTTTCTGCAGGCTTCTAGGGGAAGGGTTATTTGGAGAGCAGATTGATAATGCTGTTTACTAAGCACTTTCCTGAGCCCTGGTGTGGTGCTGTAGGAAAAGCACTGAACTGCTAACCACAGGTTGGCGCTTCAAACCCATCAGCCGCTCTGAGAAACCCTATGCAGGGTCTGTATGAGTTGAAACCAACTCGGTGACACACAAGAAGCACTTTCTTGGATCTTCTCATTTAATCCAATTCACAGTTCTCTGACATCATAGGTATTATGATGGTCCAATTTTCTAGATACCAGTCAGAGAGAGACACATGGACTGTGGGTAACTTGCCCAAGGTATCAGAATTGGTAAGAAGCTGGTGGGATTTGATCTAGGTTGATTTCACATTCTGGGCTCCTGTACTATACTTTTTATGTTGGCATCTTTGGGAAAACAAAGATGGCCTCCAAACTCTGCTGGTATGTGAAGCAAGGTCCTTTTTGAGAGAAGACACTTAGCTTCGTATGACTCAACACAAAGGAGTGGGACACTCTGGAAAGCTGGGGTTCCTTCTGAAGCTTCTGGAAGGACCACAGAGGGCAAATG
Organism: Chrysochloris asiatica; assembly: GCF_000296735.1. Lineage (NCBI taxonomy): Eukaryota > Metazoa > Chordata > Mammalia > Afrosoricida > Chrysochloridae > Chrysochloris > Chrysochloris asiatica. The sequence continues at coordinate 26,903,845 of NW_006408536.1, forward strand.
CTGGCAGTTGACCAACCACAGGGCCTGAAATTTCATTTTTATTTCAGGAAATCAAGACTACTGTTTTAATTGAGAAAAATGATCTGAGAGAAATCATGTAGTAAGCTTTTGTCCTACACCTGGGGTTGTTGTTGCTGTTAAGTGCCGTGGAGTCGGTTCCAACTTATACCGACCCTGTACAGAGTTTCTAAGGAGTAGCTGGTGAGGTTGAACCACCACCAACCTTGTGATTCAAACCAACCGTGTGCTTTATCCTAGAGTGTCACACCAGGGGTGGGGAACCTTTTTTCTGCCAAAATGTATAACATCATTCTTGGGTCATACAAAATCATCAGCATAAAAATTAACTTGCTGTATTTGGACAAGAGGCGCTCTAGTAGCATAGTGGTTATGAATCGGGCTGCTAACCTCAGGGTCAGCAGTTCGAAACTTTCTGCTCCTGTAAAGATTGACAGCCTTGGAAACTCTGTACAAGGTCGCTATGAGTTGGAACTGGCTCCACGGCACATAACAACAACAACATATTTGCTTAATTAGCTCACCCCTAATGTGATGTCCGGATCCAGCTGCTAACCTCAAGGTCAGCAGTTCAAAACTACCAGCCGTTCCACGGTAGAAAGATGAGGTTTTCTGCTCCCGTAAAGATTTACAGCCTCAGAAACTGTATGCAGGGTCACTATGAGTCAGAACCGACTCCACGGCCCATCACCACCACCACCAATGTGATGGCTAGAGTCCTGGTGTGGCACTGCTGGTTAGTGTGCTGGTTAGTGGACTGTTGCTCCTCGGAAACTCTAAACAGGGGCACTATGAGTTGAAACTTAGCAACAACTTAATGTGGTGGCTGGAACTGCAATTGCCTTGGCAGGACCAGACCAAATCATTTCAAGGGCCGTATTAACAACAACAACAAATATGACCCATGGAGTCCTGATGTGTGACGCTGTGGGCTAATGCGTCAGACTGCAAAGTTGTTTGAATTGCAAGGTCGGTGGTTCAAGCTCACCAGCTGCTCCTTGGAAACCCTACACAGGGTCGCTATGGGTCACAATCGACTTGATGGAACTTAACAACAACAATATGACCCATGGGCCAGATGTTCCCCACCCCTGCCCTACACAAATACTTTATAAAGCCCTGGTGTGATGCTGTAGGATCAGCACTAGCCTGCTAACCATAAGGTTGGCAGTTCAAATCTATCAGCTTCTCCTTGGAAATCCTATACAGGGTCGCTATGAATCCTATACAGGAAACCCTATACAGGAACCACCTCAATGGCACTTGACAACAACAGCAACAGTGTTTTATAATTTTTCCATGAGGTCATCACAATTAGGTGAGACTGTGATGCTCTGAGGTCACAACCCTGAATCCTTGACATTCCCCTTCTACAAAGTTAAGTTCACAAATAGGCTTCTAAATGAAGACTCAAGGTTTATTCCCTGTCTTAACTAACTCTGGTCAGACCAACATCAAATGTCAATCTGTAACTTCAAGTCCTTGATGTTGTGAGGTCCTGGTCTTATCCCCAGGCCTGACACTTCTGAGTGACGACACCTCTGCTCAGACCCTTTCTGCCTTCCTCTTCCATGGGACATGTGTAGTGTATCAGTGTCCTGTGGAGACAAAGCACTTTTGGGTCTGGTCAAACATTGAAGAAAGCCCTTGTGATGTCAATTTCAGGGAAGGTTTGGGGGAGGTAGGCACTGAGGAAAAGGTAGACTGTTAGCAGATGTATTTCTGGCAGGTAGAGATATTCCAGACACTCCCCATTCTAGAGTATAGATTTCCCACCCTCCATAAATAATCTCTGCAGAAGTCCGAAACCTGATGAGCAGTAGAAAGAAGGGGCACTTGCCTTCTTACAGCACCTGGGTGTGCCTGCTCCCTCAGAGGACTCGCAAGGCCCAGCACAGATTTATTGAATAAAGATTCAAATACAAGAGGAGGGCAGACCCATGCACAGCTTACAACCCACCATCTTTTGCATGGTGTGATTGAGGCCGTTTTTCTTTGGAGTGGTATCATGTATATGCTGCATGACTACAGTGACCAAAAAAGTAGGCACTGGTAACCTTGACATTGGTTTTACAGCTCCCTGAATCCTAATTGGTTCTCCATTCACTTTATTTTAATGATTACAGTCCCCACCAGCTTTGGGGAATGTGTTCATTCATAGCAATCAATGACTCAAATGCTAACTATCCAATAGTAAACCAACTCATAAACATAAAGGAGCCCTGATGGCTCTATCAGATAACTACTTGACTGTCAACCACAAGGTTGGCAGTTCAAACCCACCAGCTGCTTCCCAGGAGAAAGATGAGGCTTTCTGCGCCTGCAAAGATGTACAGCCTCAGAACCTCTATGCTGGGTTGCTAGGATTCAGACTCAACTCGATGGTAGTGGGTTTCGTTTTTTGGGCTTTGTTTTTTTTTTTGGGGGGGGGGTGGGCCAGTGAGGTTCTCATATCCAGTAAGAGAACCGTTTGTCTCAACGTAACTGTAAAGATGCATTTCTTTACCGCTCAGGTTTCCCTTTGAGGCATTAGGCAGAGGACATAAATCTTTAATGCTAGCCATATCCCCCACATCATTTCGAGTTGCTTGGTGTTTATTTTTCAGGCCCATCAAAGTCCACCTACTAAATCAAAGGTGCACTCTTACATGCTCACATGGAATTGTTTGCTGTCCTGTAGGGGAGTGCTATAAACTGGACCTGGACCCAGGACAGTGAGTTCCTGGCCTGACCGCAGCTAGATGGGCTGGGGCCAAGGAACAGTAAGGCTGCTTCAAGGGAGGCCCTGTGAGCAGCAAGCAGGGAGCGGCCAGCTGGGTGGGAGAAGCTGAACCAGCTGTCAACGGAAATCTATTTGTCCCACGGGTAGCAAAGATATTGAAGCTCCTAATGATGGGGGACACTAGAATCTCATGCACCATTATCATTTCTAGCTCACTAAATGGAAGCTTCAAGAATTGACAGGCCTCAAAAAAATCAATTGCTCCTCACTTCTTTGCCTTGCAAGATCGCAACTAGTGTTTGCAGCACTGGGTTCAGAAGGAGCGTGGGTATTATGTGAGGAGTTTTACAAGATATGTGCAGAGTGCAAATGCAGAAACATGTGTTCTTGTCAGAGAGCCCACATAAATTTGGAGTTAGAAGGAGGGACTAGATAATGAGAAGATTGTAAGTACATGTAACAGGAGAGTTAATGAAATAGGTTTCATGCAGAAATCAGTGTAAGGGTCGGGGTAAATGGAAAAAATAAAAATATACAGAAATTATCATTTATCTGGTAAAAGATAAAGTATATCTGCAGTAAATTAATTGGCCAAGACAAGGACATATTTGCGATCACATAAAGATCTAAGAAAGGTCTGTGTGTTGTGTGCCATGTCAGTTCTGACTCATGGTAACCCTGTGTAGGGTTTCTGAGGGTGTAAATCTCTTTGGGAGCAGAAAGCCTTATCTTTCTCCCATGGAGAGGTTGGTGGATTCGAACCACCCAACATGCAGTTAACTGCATAATCCACTATGTATGCCACCAGGGCTCCAAGGAAGGTCTGTTGCTGTTGTTAGGCGCTATTGAAAAAGCTCCAACTCATAGCAATCTTATGCACAACAAAACAAAATACTGTCCCGTCCTGCACTATCCTCACAATTGTTGTATTTGAGCCCATTCCTGATGCCACTGTGTCAATCCTTGGTGGGGGGGGGGTCTTCCTCTTTTTCACTGACCCTCCACTTTACCAAGCATGATGTCCTTCTCCAGGGACTAGTCCCTCCTGATAACATGTCCAAAGTCTGAGAGACAAAGTCTTGCTATCCTGGCCTCTAAGGAGCATTCTGGTTGTACTTCTTCCAACACAGATTTGCTTGTGTTACTTTCAATATTCTTCTCCAACACTGTAATTCAAATGCATCGATTCTTCTCTGTCTTTCTCTAATCATTGTCTAACTTTCACACATCTATGAGGCTATTGAAAATACCATGGTTAGAGTCAGGCTCACCTTAGTCCTCCAAATGATATCTTTGATCTTGAACACTTTAAAGAGGTCTTTTGCAGCAGATTTGCCTAATGCAATGCATCATTTGATTTCTTGACTGCTGTTTCTATGAGCGTTGATTGTGGATCCAAGCAAAATGAAGTCTTTGACAGTTTCAATCTCTTCTCCATTTATCATGATGTTATTTATTGGTCCAGTGGTGAGGATTTTTGTTTTCTTTACATTGAGGTGCAATCCATACTTAAGGGTGTAGTCTGATCGTCATTTGTAAGTATTTTAAGTCCTCGTCACTTCTAGCAAGCAAGGTTATATCATCTGCATAAAGCAGGTTGTCAGTGCTATTGTTAGATGCAGTCGAGTCGGTTCTGACTCATAGTAGTTTTCTGCACAGCAGAACAAAATGCTGTCTGGGCCTCACAATGGTTGTTACTCTTGAGCCCATAGCTGCTGCCACTGTGCCAATCCATCTCATTGAGGGTCTTCCTCTTTTTTGCTGACCCTCCATTTTACCAAGCATGATGTCCTTCTCTAGGAACTGTTCCCTCCTGATAATATGTCCCGAGTATGAGAGACGAAGTCTCTGAAGCATTGACAACTTCAATCTTTTCTTCATTTATTATGATGTTATTTATTGGTCCAGTGATAAAGATTTTTGTTTTTGTTTTTGTTTTTTACATTGAGGTGCAACCTATATTGAAGGCTGTGGTCTTTGTTCTTCATTAATAAGTATATTGAATCCTCTTCACTTTCAGCAAGCAAGGTTGTGTCATCTGCATATTGCTAATGAGTCTTCCTCCAATCCTGATGTCACATACTTCTTCGCATAATCCAGCTTCTTGAATTATTTGCTAACCATGCAGATTGAAAAAGTATGGTTAAAGAATCCAACCCTATTCCATACTTGAATTTTTTTCTTCAGTATTTTCAGCTTGAGAAGAGCTGAGCATGTTCTTTTCTTTTGGTTTTTTAACTCCAGGTTTTGCAAATTTCATTACAATACTTGACTTTACCTTCTCGAGCTGCCCTTTGAAATTTTCTGTTCAGCTCTTTTACCTCCTCATGTCTTCCATTTACTTTAGCCTCTCTATGCTGTAGAACAAGAGTCAGAGTCTCTTGTAACATCCATTTTAGTCTTTTCCTTCCTTTCTGTCTTCTTAATGAGCTTTTGTTTTCTTCCTGTATGATGTTCTTGATGTCATTCCACAACTCTTCTAGTCTTCCATCATTAGTGTCTAATGCATCAAATTTGTTCTTCAGATGATCTCTAAATTCAGGTGGGATATGTTCAAAGTCATATTTTGGCTCTCGTGGACTTGTTTTAATTCTCTTCAGTTTCAGCCTGAACTTGCATATGAGCAATTGATGGTCTGTTCCGCAGTCTGCTCCTGGCCTTGTTTCGGCAAAGATGTCGTCAATTTGATTTCTGTGTATTCCAGCTGGTGAGGTCCATCTTTTATGTTGTTTAAAGAAGGTATGTGTAATGAATAAGTTATTGGTCTTGCAAAATTCTGTCATGTGATCTCTAGCATTGTTTCTATCACCAGGGTCATACTTTCCAACTACTGATCCTTCTTATTTCCAACCTTTGATTCCAATCACCAGTAATTATCAATACATCTTGATTGCATGTTTGATCATTTTTAGACTGAAGAAGTTGGTAGAACTCTTCAGTTTCATCATCACTGGCTTTACTGATTAGTGTGTACATTCGAATAATATTGGTTTTCGCTGGTGTTCCTTGTAGGCATATAGATATTATCCTATCACAGACAGCATTATACTTCAGGACAGATCTTGAAATGTTCTTTTTGATGATGACTGCGACTCCATTCCTCTTCAATTTGTCATAGTAAACCATATAATTCTCAGATTCAAAATGGCCAGTATCAGTCCATTTCAACTCACTAATGCCTAGAATATCGATCTGTATGTGTTTCATTTTATTTTTTACGACTTCCAACTTTCCTATATCCATATTTCATGCATTCCATGTTCCTATTACTAATGGATGTTGCAGCTGTTTCTCCTCATTTTGATCTGTACCTCATCAGCAAATGAAAGTCTCAAAATTTTTGCTCCATTCGTGTCATCATGGTTAATTCTACTTTGAGGAGGCAGCTTTTCCCCAGTAGTATTTTTGAGTGCCTTCCAACCTGAAGGGCTCATCTTCTAGCACCATATCTGACAATATTCTGGTACTATTGATAATAAAGTTTCCATATTCAGTATCTAGTGTAATCTGACAGTTTTCCACTGTTATTCATAAAGTTGCCATATTCAATATCTAGTGTAATCTGACAGTTTCCCACTGTTATTCATAAAGTCTACCTCTCCTTCTTCCTAGTCTGTCTACTTAGTCTGGAAGCTCAGCTGAAACCTGCCCACCATGCATGACCCTGCTGGCATTTCAAATATCCGTAGCATAACATCTAGCATCACAGTGACACACAAGCCACCACAGTACGACAAACTGTTAATTCACTGGTGGTGGTTGTTACTCAATTAAATAGACACAATATAATGTTTAAAGTGCCAATTGAACAAGAGCACATAACCATAATAAATGTCTATTCGCCTAATGAAAACATCTTAAAATATATAAATCAGGCTCTAACAGAACTGAAAAGAGATATGGACAACGTTCAATAATTGTTGTTGTTAAGTGCCATCAAGTCAGTTCCAACCCATAGCAACCCTGTATAGGGTTTCTGAGGAGCAGCTGGTGACCTTGAATCACTGACCTTGTGGTTCAAATCGACTTTGCAGTCCAGCACATTAACCCACAGCACTGCACTAGAGGCTCTAAAAAGCCCAGTTGTTACAACATATTCAGATTCTGGGTAAATTATAACATGCTTTCTTATGCTGAGCAGCCAGTAATGGGAAGCAAAATTCTGGAGACGAAGTGGTGATAATAATACAAGCAAGAGTGATCAGAACCAGAGAAACAGGTAAGAAGCAAACAAGTTTCAGAGTTGTCTTGGGCACAAAAGCCACTACTATGGTGGCAGATGGGCAGGTGGGCAGTCAGGCAGGCAGGTGGGCAGGAGTTGAGGCAGGCAGAGCTGAGCAGGCAGGGGGAGAATTTAGACACTAAGCTGGTGAGCTTGAACTGTGGACCTCGCAGATCAAACTGACTTTGCAGTCCAGCTCATTAACGCACAGAGCCACACGCGAGGACTCCATTCAACAATAGCAGGAAATTTTTATATACCACTTTCAATGAAGGAAAGACAACTAGAGGGAAACTCAACAAAGATGCAGAAGAACTAAGCAACACAATCAACCAACTTGAACTCATACATGGAACATTCCACTCAATATACATTATCTTTCAGTATACATGGAACATTCCACTCAATATACAATATACATTATCTCTCAGTATACATGGAACATTCCACTCAATATACAATATACATTATCTTTCAGTATACATGGAACATTCTTCAGAATAGACCATATATTAGGCCACAAAGCAAGCCTCAATAAATTTAAAAAAAAAAAAAAAAGATTTCTCTAAGAAATCAATTAGAACATCCACTAGAAAATGGACAAAAACCCCATCAAGTCAGTCCCTACTCAGTGACCCTGAATAGGCTTTCAAAGAGCGGCTGATGGGTTTGAGCTGCCGACCTTATGGTTCCCATGGTTACCAGTCCAGTACTTATCCTACAGTACCACACCAGGATCTACATCTATATCTGTATCTATATCTATATCTGTGTTAATTGCCAGCAAGTTGGTTCTGACTCATAGCAACCGTGTAAAGATTGATATCTTATGCTTTAATGAGCTGAATAGGACTGGTATTGGCCATCTTTGAATCAGACAATCATGTAATTTACTATGCTGGGAATGATTCAAAATGGACATTACCTGTCCATCTCAAGTCACAAAAGCCTAGACTACCTTGAAGCACAGTTCTGTCGGTGATAGGATAAAATTCACTCCTGGTTTGAAGGTATAGGAGAAGTACTGGACCATTAACTGCAAGGTCAGCAATATAAACCCACCAGCCAATCCTTGAAAACCCTAAGAATCTCAATTGACTCAATGACACATAGCAACAACAAACAAGGAAGCCCAGTTAATAGCACTATTATTCAAATTTATGCACCAACTACTAAAGTCAGTGAGGATGAAATCAAAGAGTTCTACCAATGTCTTCAGTTTCATCATTACTGGTAATTGGAATGCAAAGATTGGAAACAAAGAGGAAGGATCAGTAGTTGGAAAAATATGGCCTTGGTAATAGAAACAATGCTAGAGATGCATGATAGAATTTTGCAAGGTCAATGACTTATTTATTGCAAATACCCCTTTCAACAACATAAAAGGCAACTATACACTTGGACCTCATCAGATCAAATACACTGGAATCAAACTGACTACATTTGTGGGAAGAGACAATGGTGGAGTTCAGTATCATAAGTCAAAACAATGCCAATGGCAGACTGTGAAACAGACCATCAGTTGCTCATATGCAAGTTCAGGCTGAAGCTGAAGCAAATTAAAACAAGTCCATGAGAGCCAAAATATGACTTTGAATATATCCTACCTGAATATAGAGACTATCTCAAGAACAGATTTGATGCATGAGATACTAAGGACCAAAAACAAGAGTTGTGGGAAGACATCAAGAACACCATACATGAAGAATGCAAAAGGTTTATAAAAAGACGAAAAAGCAAGAATATCAAAATGTATGTCAGAAGAGATTCTGAAGTTTGCTCTTGAGTGTAGAGAAGCTAAAACAAATGGAAGAAATGAGGAAGTAAGAAAGCGCAACTGAAAATGTAAAAGAGCAGCTTGAGAAGGAAGACAAAACGAAGTATCATAATGAAAAATGCAAACCAGAGTTAGAAAATCAAAAGGGAAGAGCCAATGAGCAATTCTCAAGCTAAAAGAACTGAAGAAAACATTCAAGCATCAATTTGCAATATTGAAAGATTTTATAAGCAAAGTTTTGAATGATGCAGGAAGCTTCAAATTGAGATGGAAGGAATACACAGTCACTGTACCAAAAAGAGTTGGTCATATGATCAAGATAGCACATGATCAAGGAAGGAAGAAGGAAGAAGTCCAAGCTGCACTGGAGTCCCATGGACTGCCAGAAGAACAAACTAATCTATCTTGCAGGAAGTACAGCCAAAGTGCATCTCTCAGGGTCACCTGGCAGTGTAGTGGATTATGAGCTGGGCTGCTGACCACAAGGTTGGCAGTTCAAATTTGCCAGCTATCACCCAACAAAATGATTGACACAGTGGCAACAGCAATCGACTTAAACATTGTGGTGAAGCAATTGACTTAAACAAAGCTGGGTGTTGGACAGCTTTGTTCTGTTGTGCATAGGGTTACTATAAGTTGGAACTGAATCGATGACAAGTAACAACAACACACACACACACACACACACACACACATATATATATATATATAGTGGTGGTTATGTGCCGTGGTGTTTGGTTCCAACTCATAATGACCCTATATAGGATTTCTGAGGCTGTAAATGTTTATGGGAGCAGAAATCCTCATCTTTCTCCTGAAGAATGGCTGGTAGTTTCAAACTGGTAGTTTCGAACTGCTGACCTTGAGGTTAGCAGCCTAACATGTAACCACTACGCTACCAGAGCTTGCTCTCTGCTCTCTCTCTCTCTGCTCTCTCTCTCTCTCTCTTTCTCTCTCTCTCTCTCCATATAATTTCAATGTGTCTATTTTATTTGAAACATTTGACCATTCTGTCTAGATGTGTCTCTGTTTCACTTTAACATACTCAGATTGTGTTGCCACATGAAAATGGCATGATATCGAAAAGGATTCTTGTTCTGCATACTATATTCATGGACTGTTAGTCTGTGTCTAGTTTTTTTCACCTGGCCAAAAAAAAAAAAAAATTGCACACTTGCAAACCCTATGACAGTTCTACTCTGTCCTATTGGGTCGCTGTGAGTCGGAATCAATTGCTTTTTTTTTTTGTGGTTTGGGTTTCTACTAAGCATGTTGAGGACTCTGAGGCTTAAATAACTCACTGTAATTGACTTGATGCTGACTCATAGCCATCATGTAAAGGGTTTCCAAGGCTGTGAATCTGTATGGGAGCAGACAGCCTCATATTTCTCCAGCAGAGTGGCCGGTGGATTTGAACTACTGACCTTGTGATTAACAGTCCACTGCTTTCCCTCTAGCGTCACCAGGGCTCCTCTGAGACTTAAATGTTGTTGTTGTTGTTGTTGTTGTTAAGTATCATTAAGTTGATTACGACTCATAGCAACCCTGCATAGGGTTTCTGAGGAGTAGATGGTGTGTTGGAACTGCTGACTTTGTGGTTCGCAGTCCAGTGCTGATCCTACAGTGCCACACCACACTTAATTTGCTAATATAATTTGCCCAAAGTCACCAAGACAGCAGAATCAGAAGTTGAACTCTTATTAGTCAGACCCCATTGGCTGTACTCTGGGCTTCTGAGCTGTGCTGATTGTGCCAATTGTGTCAAATGTTCTTATCAAGTAGAGCAGGGGTGCATCACCGCTAATTCCATGCACCTTCATTGCTAGAAGGAAATCACACAAAGCATACCTTTTCCCCTGGTGAGCCTGTAAGGCCATCTCCAACTGGGAAGGGCCTCAGGCTTTTATAGTCCTTTCCAGATCTTCTTGCATCTTTCCTAACAAGACTGCCTTCCTTTTCGTTTTGCCTGCAGCGATAGCTCATGCTGGGCTAGGAGACAGCACTGTCTTGGCCAATGCCATCACTGCTCGAATTCCCTCCGGCCATTATTAAGTGGCAGCCTGTGTTCAGTTGCATGTTTCTTAGCAACCACCAAGCCATCTCTTCTCATTTCATTTACGTCTTCCTTCTCCAACCTAGGGGGCAAATATACTAAGAACGGAACCCCTGCCTTCTCAGATTTCTAAGCCATGGTAACCATGACATTGACAATGATTGCATTTTCAGTCTCTCAAATGATGACCAATTTCAGGGGAGGGGAGGGAGGAGGGGAGAGAAGAATCTTTTTCTTAAAGATTGGCACTGGTTTTGCTAAACATGTGAGATTTATAACAGCATGTGTGAACTCGTCTTGAGGGAAACTGATTTAAATTGAGATTTTTGGGAAGATCAAACATGTCTATTGTGTTGTAACTCACTGAAGTGCTAGACTTGCATTTCAGCTTCAATATTTCAAGGCATGAAGACGGCTTTGTTACAAGTTTCTATCAATAACAGCCAGTTTCCCTAACTGAGTCCTTTTCATCTGGTATGTACATGTACATATGAATAAATAATTCCACACCACCCCCCACCCGAAACACAGTTGTTAGCATCCTGGAACATGGAACAAAGACTAGAATTCTTTTTCTCACAAAGCTTGGAATCTTGGCTTTATTTTGTTCTAATCTGGTTTTGTTTGTTTGCTTTTATTTTGCATTTTAATCCCACTGTTTCATATTTATCTTTGGCTTTTGTGGTCTTCTCCCATCAACTCTATAACCCCATAATTTCATCTCATTTTGTTTTCAGCTCTAGCCATTCAGGTTGTTGATACCCACACACGTTTGGGAAGCCGTAGCGAAATTGTTGCTCAGACATTGTTCCCAATGAGGATCATACAAATGGTCGCCAAGCTCTTAAGTTGTGCCGCTGTAACGCGCATCATGTTGCTTCTAAGCCACAGTGGTATTCTTCTGTCTAGACATAGTCTGCTCTCCAGAACAGATGGCTGTAATTGAATATGTCAGTTTGTAGGGAAGACTTGCTTCTAATAAGCTTTTAATTCCGAGTATCAAACTTTAACATGATGCAAAGTCAGTACGATGTTTAAAAGGCAGGCTTTTGGAATGAATGTTTGGGGCTTGGCTCTAACAAACTCTTGTATAACCTTTTCCCTGGAAATAATTTGAAAGAACTAGAAAAGTCAAGTCCACCTCATTTGTTTGAATGGCCCCAATAGACTTACCTGTAGACCAAATACTCAAACGCCCTAGGCTTTAGCTCATTTGATAGGTTGGAGTAAACGCATTAGTCACGGAGAGTGCCAAAACTAACCAACTGCTCCAACAACTGGAGATTTGAAATGTGACAGGGTCACTTATGTTGGGATACGGGCATGAAAATCTCAAAGACTTGTGAAGAAAATGAGTCTAATTTTTCTACTGAGAATAATTTGTAATTATTTGAAGAAATCAATCAAGAAGTCAGCAATAGAAGTATCCTGCCCTCAAGGTATTTAAACCACAAGCAATTTGTCTTCAACCATTTAAAGACTAACCAAGGAATCCCATAATAAGGCATTGTTGCTCTCCAGAAAATTCCCTTTCTCTGCTTTTTGAGAAAAGTAGTTTTAATTTGGATTGTTGTTAGAAAAGGCTAAAGTCTACTTTCTGAAGTAGGCACACAGTAGCTTCAGGAGGTCAATGGAGCAAATAAATGGAAAAGGGATTTTTTAAAACATGGTGTGTTTTCATGAAGATCCTTCTGCTCATCCTTTCCTTCCTAACCTCCCCTTACGCATTGTCTTCGTGTAAAAAGAATACCACAAGTGGGCAGCTCTTAACAAACACAAGTTTATGTTCTCATAGTTGAGGAGGCTAGATGTCTAAATTCAAGGCTCTGGTTCTGGGGGAGGGGGGGCATTCTCTGTCAGCTCTGGGGAAGGGCCTGGTCTCTTTTCAGCTGTTGTCTCAATTCCTTGGAGATATCATGTGGTATGGCATCTATCTCTGCTTGTTTCATCTGTTTTCTTATCTCAAGAAAGGTTTTAAAACTCACCCTATACTAATACTCCCTCCTTGACATAACAAAGCAAATCCATTCCCAAGTGGGATTGTAACTGCTATATGGGTTAGGATTTGCAACACATAGTTTTTGGGACACAATTCACTCAGTCACACTCATCCACCCACTTTTTGGCCTTTACCTGGAATGACATGTAAAATCATTCTTTTAGCATTAATTTTTTATCCCTATTAAAATGCCAATCTGGAAAGACGAAGATAATCTCTTAACTGCTGAACAACACTGTGGAGGTTATTTATTGTTTTTATAAGTAACTAATGATATTTCTAACTCTCAGCTGATACTGGAAATTAATAAGTAATACCGAAAGGAGGGAGAAAACAAGGTAACATTTCCTATGCCTATTTGTTCCTACTGGTATTTCTTACCAAGACCTTTATGAAAACATGACATGCAGGTTTGCTTTGTGTTTTCCCTTAATAGAGCTAGTTTTAGCCACTTACTCCTCCAGACATGCCATTCCATTGTAATCTTGAATATTATGGATTCTGAAGCAAAACTTTCTAGAATCATGAAGCATCTAGGGAGCTAGAAAAACTTCACGGAAAATTTAAATGAAAAGATAATGGAATTTTTCTACAAACTTTTTGAAGCCCCCTCATACATATAGATGAATATTAGTCTTCTCCTAAACTCCCTTCTTGAGATATGATTGTTTTCACATCATTCATTTCACAAGTTGCTTCTTTGGTACAATGTCTCCTCACCCACAACAGTGGGATAAATTTTCGACTTCGTTTTGTTCTATAATGTTCCTACTGCCAGCTCAACAAATTATGACGGATTGGCTCCTTCTCTGAAAAGGCGAACTGGGACCTCTCTCTTCTAGGTTCTTGCTAGCAGTAAAACAAGCGAAGATCATTTTCCAAGACAGAAGTCTTTTTTTTTTTTCAAGCTAGGTATAAAAGACTTTTTAAAACACACACAAACAAGGAAAACAAAGAAGCGTGCATGGCCCTGTCTGCCTTTGCTATCACACACATTAATTCAGAATTCAGAGGACAAGCCAAGACCATCACCTTACCTCTCATCACAGACTCCCAGAACTCATCCTTAATTGGACCATTAGTATTGAAATTGGTAGTCTTAATTTATTTCCAAAGTCCATTTTTGCTCTCCAAATGCAATAACAGTGCCAGGAAATACTTTTACTTCTCATATTTATGCAGTCAAAATTCTGCCTGTAAGAGCCCAACATCTTTGGGCTTTAGACATTTGGAGGCATTTAAGCAAAAATGATATTGACAAAGCCCAGGTAGTTCTTTGCAGGAGGAGCACAATGAATGTTCTCCCTTTCTTTGCACAATTCCTCTAAGCTAAACTTGATTGCTAATAGGCTTGGTTCCACATCTTATCTTTGATTTGTGATCATTTTGCCCACTTCTCAACTATGGTGAGGAAATATTTCTAAGGTTCACTTTGAAGCTAGAATTCGAGATGTTACTTTTTTGTTACTTCTTTAACTTTTTCTTTCTAAAGCATCTGATTCTCTTAGAGCAAGTTCACAAAACTAAGCTCTACTAGCACCATCCTAGATTGATAGTGCGAGTCAGCAGGGAAGGAAAGACTTACAATCCACACCTCTGGATAATAATGCCAGAAAAACTAATAAGTGTAGGTGTGGGCATGTCTACGCTAAGAACTTTATGTCTATGAATTAGTTAATCGTTAAAACAACCTGGTGAAGAAGATATTATTATTAAACCCTTTTTGCAGTTGAAAAAAAAAACAAAACTAAAATTGAGTGAGGAGAGAAATTTGTCCAAGGGCATAGGCCTAGTAAGTGATGGGATGGGGATTTGATTTTAAATCTCAGTAATAACCACTGTTTTCCCATTTTCATGAAGCTCTGTAAGTTGTCCAGAGGCAAATAAAGATTATAACTATCAGTTTTCTTTGAATTGGTCATGTTGCTCTGTGAATGGCCTCTCTGGTTGAATGAGAAAAGTATAGAACTTGTAATCAATCAGAAACCTAGTTTGGGACTGTGGCTGGGCCTTCCTTCACTTTTTTTTTTTTTTTTTTTTAAGGTTTTTATTGTGGATTAAGTGGAAGTTTACAGGGTAGATCATCAGTTTTACATTCAACAAATCATACACCTTGTTTCATTACAATGATTATAATCCCCTCCATGTACCATCAGTTAACAGTATTTCTTTCTATTCACCTTAGCTTTTTAAAAAAAACAAAAACACTCAGGCATATATAATAATTTACACCTCCAAAGGGCACATTCTGCAAGTCTACCTCCTGGCCACCAGCTCTTAGTCCCTCTCTTCCCATGAATCTAGAGTCCTCAGCCACACCCCCTCTCAATGACTCCATCTCTGCCTCCTTCTCTGGCCTTGCTGCTTCTCTGGATAAGGTCCCGCATTCTGCTTGTGCTCTTCTCCCTTGATGGCCCTAGAGTCCTCTGTTTCTGGACTGTAAGATTAACCACTCCACTGTTTTTGTTACAAAACTTCTACCTTTACAGTTGTGACAGTCACAATTAGTCATGATAACAATTATTCACTATTGAATCATAAGAATCTTATCCCCCGTCTCTTTTCACCAGACCCATCTAGACAAGATGAAAACTATTCAGTGGAGACACACTTTCTTCTCCCCCCCCCCACCGCCCCATACTCTTAAACTAAACTCCCTCTTGAAACCTTGTAAGCCAGTCACTTCGTGCCTTTATTGCCCCTCATTTTAGGTAGCCAGTGTCTAAGTTGCCTGTCCCTATCTACCCTGTGTACTTGATGTGAAGACTCTTTCCTTCTCTGTTGGTATTTAGAGTTACCTCGGAAACCCTGTACAGGGTCTCTTTGAGTCGGAACTGACTCCACAGCACACAACAACAACAATTAGTATAGGTCAGGTTCATCAAATTGTAGCAATTTACCCTTGTTTCCTTTATCAAAAAAAAAATTATTATTATTTTTTTTTTGGTAATCTTCCTCTAGTCGAGTTCTGATTATCAAGCCATCGAGGCTAGGTCAAATGGGTACTGTCTGCAACTTTGGGTGTTCTTGAGCATCTCCCCTCACTACATATCAGCTGGATGCTTCACTCTCAGCTCTAACCCTCTGTGGCTATGTCCTTGTCCATGGGCTTAGGTGTTCCCAGGTCTCACAACACTTCGGACCAACCAGCCCTTCCTCTTCTCTCTCTCATCTCCAGGTCAACGGGAGTCTATGGAATGTGGTTGAACTCAGCCCATTTCGTCATTGCTGCCTTTCCCCCTCTTCCACTCACCAGTAGAGCAATGTGGTCGTCAGCAAGCTTACATGCCTGTTCGTGTGTTCCCTTTGAGTTTCAGTCTTAGAGGGGAGTTTGTCCTGAAGGAACTTGATTGCTTGCCTTGATTGCTTCCTGGCGAACAGCTTGCTCATTCTTGGTAGTAGCCAGTCATGCTGACATTTTTGTTTTGGGTTTTTCCTGATCATCTTTCTTTGAAGATGTTATTTTCTGTTGCTCTAGCTGTTTCTGGCTGGTCTGTTTGTCCTTGCTAGTGGGAATTCCCCACCTCATAAGGTTCTGGATGGAACTCAGGATTCCACCTAAGGTCTTATACTCTGCAAAGGCTTTGCAAGGGGCCAATTTTACTGGGCAAGTTCTAGAACCCCTTTTAGATATTCCAATAAGTTATAGGCTGAAGATGGGCTTACACGTTTTCTGTAATCATGTTTCCCAACATTCCTTTTTATGCCACTCAAGTGTCTATTTTACAATAGTAGGCAAGGGAAACCAATATTCATAAGACAGTCAAACATTTTAGTATTATTTCCCTATGTTCAACATATGCCGTGATCTTTGTATCACAAAGCCCTGTTGTTCCAAGGTTGAACATGCATCACTATTTACCTCTGTCCCACTTAGGCCATGCAAACCTGTCTCAGTGTTCCCCTATCTATCTTGTTCTTCTGCCTCCTCCCCCTTCTTGTAATGCCCTCCCCAACACCTGAACTAAACCCCCACTGCAACCCCACTGTTGTGAGTACCTTATAGTCCATTAACTCTTTCCTCCATTTAAGACAGTCTTTTATATAAGACAGTCTTTTATAAGGAGCTCTGGTAGCATAGTGGTTACGAATTGGGCTGCAAACCTTAAGGTCGGCAGTTCGAAACTACCAGCTGTTCCATGGGAGAAAGATGAGGTTTTCTGCTCTTATAAAGATGTATAGCCTCGGAAACCCTGTACAGGGTTGCTATGAGTTGGTTTCAACTCCATGGCACATAACCACCACCATTTTATCTTATAATCTACCTGACCTTCTCACCACCTGGATCTCTGTTCCTCTGTGTTCCTTCTTTCATATTGTAGTTGTTTTGATCATAGACTGACCTTCCAGATCCCCTGTTCTTATAATTTTATTCTGTTCTTGACTCTTGCAT
>NW_006408536.1:26922163-26946411 GCF_000296735.1 Chrysochloris asiatica
CCTTTTCACTCTTCTTCCTGAGAAATTTCAAGATGCCACTGTTGGTCATTGTGACGTAACTCAGGATTTAATTTTCAGCCTATTTCCTTTTTAGTCTGTCTGTCTCACTCCACAATCCCTGTTCAAGCCTTTTTCCTAGTGATAAACAGTTTAGGGCCAGCTGTGTCAATTTGCACTGCCATTTGGTTTTAAGTGGAAACTGTCACTTTAAAATTTGAAGAGATCTGTGCACATGCTTATTAGAACCCTCCAGGGGTGAGGGGTGGGGTGTCCACTCATTCACACACCCCCTCTAGTCACCAGAATGGAGGTATGCAGACAGCGAGAGACCAATGAACAGATACAAAAAATAAAGAATGTCCACACCTTTATCTCCGTGGTTCTGTCGGGCATCCTTGGCTGCTCTGATCATTCCCCGGCTTGGTCTCTCCCAAGATGGTGGCTCTGGGAGCAGCTGAGCATCTTGGATTAGAAAGCAATGGATTTCTTTCTTCTGTTACAAATTCCCCTAGCTGTAAGCCTTCTAACCTTCTAAACATTCCTCTATATGTGGTTCAGAGTTCTGACACCATCCCCTGAGCCTGCTTGGTCCAGTATTCTGTGTTGTTGCTGATGGAGCTCCTCACTGAACATCTACCTGATCTTCCACCTTTTTTGTTCTTGGGCCTTCACTTCTTAAATAACTAATTTCTTGACATTAAATTACCAATCAATCATTCCTACCTCATAGCAATGTTGACACATAACCACTATGATTTTTACACTGCTAACCTAAAGGTAAATGGTTCAAACCCACTAGCAACTCTGTGTGAGAAAGATAAAGCAGTCGGCTTCTAGAAACATGAAAGTCTCAGAAAGCCTAGAGAGTAGTTCTCCTCTGCCCTGTGGGGTTGCTATGAGTCAGAATTGACTCAATGGCAGTGGCTTTGGTTTGATTAGCAATGTTGGCACCAACTCCAAGTCCTGGGTGATGTCTGAAGGGCCACGTAAATATAATATCTGTTCATGTATTGGAGTATCTCCATTTAGCTCTCCCCCATAGATCTCTCCCTTATATGCAACATCGGAGTCCTGGTGTGGCACTGTGGGTTAATGTCCTGGACTGCAAAGTCAGTTTGAACCTCAAGGTCATCAGTTCAAGCTCACCAGCCGCTCTTCGGAAACCCTATACAGGGTTGCTATGGGTCGGAACTGACTTGACGGTACTTAACAACAACATATGCAAGATTACTTCCAAGTTCTCAAAATAATCATTGAAAAGGAGGTAGTGGCTTGATCCTAGAGTATCTTTAATTTTAATACCAAATGCATAGGAGATTTATTTTCTAGTATGTCAGCATTTGTATAAAGGCTTTCTATACCAATATATTTTCTTGGGTTGTAGTTCAGAGCCCTCTCAGGCAGGCCGTTGCCCACACATGGGGTGTGAAAGTAGTATTTCAAACAGATGCAGCAGCAGCCTCTAAATCCCAGTCTTTCCCTCATTCTTTCCTGAGCCCTAAAATCCTGTGGCTCTGCTCTGAATGGTGGGGGAGGGGAAGAGAAGCATGCATTGCCCTCCATGCTAAACAATGTGTCATTCAATTTAGAATTGGTGTTCTGTTTCTCCACAGCTAGAATGGCCTTTGCCCCAGTTCTTTTTTTCTTTTTTCCCCCTAATCCTCTTCATTTTACATTCTCACGCTTCCACTGATCTAGTTCCATAACCTTCTCTTTCTCCCTGTGACCATCACATTCCACCCAGAGGTGACCAAACCCTTCCATAGCCCACCTATTACCGGGACATTCTTGGAGACTATTTGATGGGGAAGTATAAAATTGTAGCTTAGTCATTGTCTTTTGTTCCCAAACTTCCAGTGCTAATTCCTTCTGAAGACAAATGAGAAAGATGGCTCTAGTGGGTGGTAGTCATGTGCTATGGAGTCAGTTTCAACTCATAGTGACCCCGTTTAGGGTTTTCAAGGTTGTGGATCTTTATGGGAGCAGAAAGCCTCACCTTTCTCCCAAGGAATGGCTGGTCGTTTCGAACTGCCGACCTTGAGGTTAGCAGGCCGACTCGTAATCGCTTATGGTTTTTCATTGAATTGGAGAGGAGGAGGCTGTTAGGAATACACAGGGGAACATTTTAATACCTAATGCCAGAAAAGTCTTGAAGTGAAGTGGAATCGTTGTTGTTGGTAGCAGCTCTGGGCTCAGACTCAGGCCGACATCATACACAACAGGATGAAATGCCTCCCAATCGTGTACTGCTGTTGGGCTCCATAGAGTTCATCTGGTATGGAAGGGGAGAATTCTACCATTGATCCACCAAGTCATTTACCCTACTGGCCCAGCTATCAGCCTACAGGAAAGCAGGAATTAAGCTCCTTAGTGGTCATGAATCGGGCTGCGAACCTTAAGGTCAGCAGTTCAAAACTACCAGCTGTTTCGCAGGCGAGAGATGACGCTTTCTGCTTCCATAAAGATTTACAGCCTCAAAAACCCTGTACAGGGTCACTATGAGTCGGAACCTACCCCACAGCACATCACCATGACAACGACCCTTTTCAGGGACAGAAATCCCTTATTCTCCCCCCACAGGAGCAGGATGTTGAGTTGGGAAATTCCTCTACTTCTCCAGCAACCCCTCTTCAATCTAATATTTCTGCTCCCTGAATCTTCCTAGAGTTAATTTCTCCAACCAACTGATGCTTTTCTCAACAGAACAGCAGGTTTTCTGGTGTCTGAGGATGCAAACATACTGCTTCTCCACCTGATAAAATGTCATATGAATCAAGAGAGATGCTGGGATCAAAAGCAAAATAAGATGAAGAAACCCTTGTACCATTGAACAGAACTTAAGAAAATGTTCGGCTTTCACAGTAACTTGCTAGACCATGAAGATAAATCCTAGTATCTTTCATTAACAAAAAGATATCAAAGAGCAGAGCTAACCATGGGATTGTTGTTGTTGTTGTTAAGTGCCGTCGAGTCGGTTCCGACCCATAGCGACCCTGTACAGGGTTTCCGAGGGTGTAAATCCTTACGGGAGTAGAAAGCCTCATCTTTCTCCCGCGGAGCGGCTGGTAGTTTTGAACCGCTGACCTTAAGGTTCGCAGCCCGATTCGTAACCACTACGCTACAAACAGATATCAAAGAGCAGAGCTAACCATGGGATTAGCTAAAGGAAATTAGGAAAATAAGCTAGAGGGGAAGGGAAACCAGACCTGAAATCAGGGTTGCCAGCTAAAATACAGATAAATTCTACTTCGCCATCTTTCTCTCTCGTTGAGACATTGTTAATTGCCATTGAGTCAGCTCTGACTCATGGCATATATAACAACGAAACTTTGCCTGCACCTTCTTCATGAGTGTTGTGGTCACTGTGTATTTTGAGTGTATTACATCAGGCAGTCTTGTGTTATGATCCATAGGATTCTCATTGGCATAGTTTTGCAAGTAGATCACCAAACCTTTTTTCCAGTCTGCCAGCTCCTCTGAAATTTGTCCTCCTTGCTGATATTTCTCATACTGGTAGCACAGCTTCCAGCAACAGGCAAGCCACCACAGGACAACAAAATGACAGGCTGCTTTTGGTGCATGGGACAAACTTAAAAGGTCTCAGTTATACTAAAAGATTAATAAGGGTCAGTGGTTCAAGCCCACCAGCCACTCCACAGGAGAAAGATGAGGCTTTCTGTTCCCACAAAGATTTACAGCCTTGGAAATCCTATACTGAGTCGCTATGAGTTGGAACCCACTCCACAGCACGTAACAATAACAGCAACAATAATGGCTGATGATCACAGTATTTCCTCATATATTTGTTGGGCTCTTGAATGTTCTCTTTGGTGAAATGTCTGTTCATCTCCTCTCCCGTTTTTGTTTTTTTTCCTCTCCCATTTTTTTAATTGAAATATTTTGTTACAGCAGTTTTAGATTCAAGAGTGTAACAGGAGCTCCAGATCTGTCATTGAAGAAACCGAGGCCACTAGGAGAGGTGAAGCAGAGTTTCAGACTTTATTAAGCCGGCTGGCTCAGAGGAGCTAACTTCTCCAGATTCTGGCCCAGAGTGCAGGGCAGTGCAGCCTTATATGGGGTCAGAATTGGGGAAGGACTAAATTGCAGACCTGTTTGAAGACAGGAGGGAAACCAGAGGATTGGTCCCACTCAGTTACCTGATTAACATTCTAGCTTGTCTCCTGAGCGGAGATGATTGGTCCCGCTTAGTAGCCTGATTAACATTCTAGCTTGACTCCTGGATGGAAAGGAGAAGGCAGTGTTCAATTTATCTTCTTGTTGGGGTGTTGAAGTGTTCCATGAATTTTAGAGAGTGGTCCCTTGTCTAAAATGTCTTTGCCAAAACTGCTTGACAGTCTGTGGGTTCTCTTTTTACTCTTTTGATAGCCCTAAGTGTCTAATTTTTTAGGAGGTCTCAGTCATCTATTTAAGGAGCTCTGGTAGCGTAGTGGTTACAAATCGGGCTGCGAACCTTAAGGTCAGCAGTTCGAAACTACTAGCCGCTCTGCGGGAGAAAGATGAGACTTTCTGCTCCCATAAAGATTTACAGCCTCAGAAACCCTGTACAGGGTCACTATGAGTCGGAACAGACTTGACGGCACTTAACAACAACAAAGTCATCTATTTTTTCTTCTGCTGTTTTTGTGTTTTCAATTATGTTTGATAATGCATTTATGCCATGTATCAGAGCCCCTAAGTTTGTCCCTATTTTTTCATTGATCATCATTATTATTTCATATAGAGATGATCATTATGTATGCATGGGTCATACTTTGGAACCATTATCAGGAGGGTCCAGTTTCTGGACCCTCCTTCATGCTTTACATGTAAATTAGAGGATCATTGAAAAGAGGACTTTCAGGGAGATGGATTGATACAGTGGCTGCAACAACAAGCTCAAATGTAACAGCATTTCATTCCATTGTCCATAGGATAGCTGTGAATCAGAACCTACTCAATGGCATCTTGCAACAACATACATATACACAAAAGCCTTTCTCATGTTATTTAAAGATAATACTGTACCACTTCTTGGTTTCCGCTTAAATTAGGTTTAAGCACGTCCTAAAAAAGAGAAGCCTTATATAGCTCTCACAAATAAGTTACAAAAGAACTGAGTCCTAGCTGAAAGAATCCTGCGGTGTCCAAGAAAGGAAAGCAGGCCTCAGGGAATCAGGAAAACCCTAAATCCGGAAGTCTAAAGCGTTCATTTAACATGCGTGAACTACACCCACATTCCAACCCATGTCTCCTGCTTTTCCACCACACATCTGAAGGCAGCATGGTGACCTTGAGAACAACACTCTGCCTCCGACGTCATCAAACCCCGACGCGTGGGAACAGCCTTAAGTTTGGTTCTCTGTGGAAAGGAAGGGGAGGAGCTCAGGCTGGAACAAAACTTGAAATATGAGCCTTGCAGGCTCAGAGCTTCTCTGCTGTTTGCAAAGAAAATCTGAATAATAGAACCTCTGTGTAAGTTTGCTTTAAAAACAACCCTCTGATTTCAAACTCAGTGTGAGGCTAGTAATTACAGTAAAGACAACAATTTTAGATTAAAGCTATCATAGCTAACCCCTTGACAACTGATTTTAATTGATTTATGATATTTACTCCGTGGTAAAGGTTAGAAGGATGTTCAAAGGTAGACCTCATTAGACCTCAAAAGTCACAAGAATATAGAAGCACATACTGAAATGTTTCTTTTTTGTCTTTAAGAACAGGCCATTTTGAAATTTGAACAGTAAGAAATTTAAGCAGAACTTTAACTTAGTACTCACCTATATATAAAATTCAGTATGTTAAAGGAGATGGAAAATGTTGGAAAGGGATAGCACTGACCTCTGCAGAACATGCTCACTGTAATTAATGTCACTGAATTGCACATGTAAAAAATATCAAAACGGCAAATGTTTTATTATATACTTCACAAAATTAAATGGAGCCCTGGTGCGGTACTGTGGGTTAATGAGCTAGACTGCAAGGATAGTTTGAACCACAACGTCAACGGTTCAAGCTTACCCGCTGCTCCTTGGAAATCCTATGCAGGGTCGCTATGAGTTGGAACCAATTTGACGGCACTTAACAACAACCACCAAAATTCAAAACAACAACAACAAACATTCCCTAGCCTCATTCCTAGAGAACAGGTAATAGATTTTATCTTCTAGGTGATAGGTATTGATTTGTGTCTCCCACAAAAGATATGAAATCCTAACCCCTGACTGAGGACTAAGGTGTGCCTGACCCAAGGTATGGTATTTTCAGTAGGCTTATATGCATGGGAAAGTTGGACAATAATTAAAGAAGATCATAGAAGAATTGATGCATTTGAGTTATGGTGTTGGAGAAGAATTTTAAAGGTACCCTGGACTGCCCAAAGAACAAACAAATCTGTGTTGGGAGAAGTACAACCAGAAATCTCCTTAGAAGCCAAGATGACCAGACTTCGTCTTTCATACTTTGGACATATTATCAAGAGGGATCAGTCTCAGAGGAAGGACATCGTATATAGTAAAGCGGAGGGTCAGCACATAGAGGGAGACCCCCAAGAAGATAGATTGGCACAGTGGCAGCAGCAATTGTGAGGATGGGGCAGGATTTCGTTCTGTTGTACAGAGGGCTGCTATGGGTCGGAACTGACTCAACGGCACCTAATAACAAAAACACCCACCACCCCTGGTACCTATGTTTTAAATAGTGTTTGCATATGCAATTTGTTGAGTTACCATAAAGTCACACTGGAGTCGAGTGGGTCCTAATTTCGTTTGAGTGGTCTTTTCTGAGGTAAGGTAGTGATGTAAAGGTGGGAAACGGAGATTGGACGGTTGGGTCTACATACAAGCCGAGGGACGTCATCAGGCTGTCATCCGGAGCTAAGTGACAGGTATGACACAGAGTCTCCCTCACAGCCTCCAGAAGGAATCAGCGCATCTATCACCCAGATTTCAGGTTCCTAACCTCCAGAACAGTGAGACCATGCAGTTAGTTCTGTTGTTTGAAGGCAATGGCACTTTGTTACAACGACCCTATGAAAAATACCTAAATAAAAGGTATCTAAAGAAAATGAAAAGGAGCTCTGGTAGCGTAGTGGTTACGAAGTGGACTGCGAACCACAAGGTCAGCAGTTCGAAACTACCAGCGGTTCCGCAGGAGAAAGATGAGGCTATCTGCTCCCGTAGAGATGTACAGCTTCGGAACCCTGTACGGGGTTTACACCTAGAAAGCCCTGGTGATGTTCGAACACTGGTTACGCTCTTAGTGGTTTGCTATGAATCCAATTTGACTCGATAGGCAACAATAACAAGGTATAGACTTAGATCACCCTGGGAGATTTTTAATTTTTCTTCTTTCATAAGCGTTTAAATCTATGCATTTCCCTCTTGGCTGCATCTCACAAGTTGTGATAGATTGTGCTTTCTTTTTCATTCATTGCAAATTGTGTTCTAGTGTCCTTTGCGATTTCTTCTTTTACTCTTGGACTATTTAGAGTGCATTGTTTATTTTCCAAAAATTGGGGGCTTTTTTAAACATCTGATATTTTTATTCATTATAATATCATTGGTCACTAGGAAGGGATTATAAAAATCTTCAACTATGATCTTCTTAATTCTGTCCATTTGCCTTCATTTGCTCTGAAGATTAAGTACATACACACTTTTTGCTGTTAGGTCTTCATGATGATTTATGCTTTTATCATGATGAAATGTTCCTCTCTGTCTCTGAAAATGTTTGTCTACTTTGCCTGATATTAACATATCCCTGCAAGCTTTCTTACTCTGAGCATTTGCTACTGCTGCTATGTGCAGTGGAGTTGGTTCTGACTCAGAGAGACCCTATATAGGGTTTCTGAGGCTGTAAGTCTGTATGGGAACAGAAAGCCTTGTGTTTCTCCTTCATTACATGGTATCTTTTCCCCTCATTTTACATTTAACCCATTTGTGTCTTTATACTTAAAATGCACCTCTTGTAGGTAGACAGCACATAATTGGTTTTTGTTTTGTTTCGTTTCTATCCAGTGTGACACTTTTGGCCTTTTAACCATAGTACTTAGTCCCTTTGTATTTAATGTCATGGGTGTGATTAGAATTAGGTCTACTACTTACCTATTTGTTTTCTAGTTGTCCCATCTACTTTTGATTCTTTCTGCTTCCTTTACTGCTTTCTTTAGGGTCTAATGGAATAGTTACCAGTATTCTTTCCATGTCAACTATGTTTATGATTTAATTTCAATATTTTTGTGGCCCTGTGCATTTGAAACACCATGTAAATTAAAATTATATTAAACTATGTGTCATCAAGTCAGTTCTACCTCATAGCAACCCTGCATAGGGTTTCTCAGGAATGACTGATGCGTTTGAACCACCCACCTTGCGGTTAGCAGTCTAGTGCTTATTCTACAGTGCCATACCAGGACTCCAATTGAGTCTCTTGTTGTGGTTAAGTGCCATTGAGTCGGTTCCGACCCATAGCGACCCAGTATAGGGTTTCCGAGGAGTGGCTGGTGAGCTTGAACCGCAGACCTTGCAGTTCAAACCGACCTTGCAGTCCAGTGCATTTACCCACAGCGCCACACCAGGACTCCAATTACATAAAGATTCACAGTCTCGGGAACCCCATGGGACATTTGTGCCCTGTCCTATAAGGGCTGCTATGAGTTGAAATTGACTTGATGGTAACAGTATTTGGTTTGGTATAAAAAAGTCACAACATAATTATTGAGTCTAGTCAGATTCAAATTAACGAGATTCCAATAATGTAATTTTTCTCTCTTGAGAATCTGATCTAAAAGGTTGGTTGGTGGGAGACTTTTCCACTCTTCCTGATCATTTTAACATCAAGTGCCTTGATGTCATGCTTTTTCCCTATAAAACATAAAAGGAGAGTTTTGGAAATTAGATCTCAATTTTTGGTTTTATAAACCTACATAATCTTTTCTTCTCCCTGCCATGATATCCCATAGCATATAATTGAAATATTCAGAAATTAAGTGTCACTATTTGTATTCAAATCTACACTACTTTCTACCTTCACAATATAAACACACTAGACTACTTGGCTTGCGGTATCTTAGAGGTAAAATACAAGAATCCTTTTTCTTTCAATCTTTGGGAAACATTTAGAGTCTCTGGAGTGCCATTTACGAATCGGGTTGCGCACCACAAGGTCAGCAGTTCAAAACTACCAGCCGTTCCACAGGAGAAAGATGAGGCTTTCTGCTCCCGTAAAGATTTACAGCCTCGGAAACCCTGTACAGGGTCTCTATGAGTCGGAACCGACTCCACAGCACATAACAACAACAACTGTAAAAACTGGAGTCCTGGTGTGATACTATGGTTTAATGCCCTGGACTGCAAAGACAGTTTGAACCACAAGATTGTTTGGTTCAAGCTCACCAGCCACTCCTAGGAAACCCTATACAGGGTTGCTATGGGTCAAAACCAACTCAATGGCACTTAACAATAACTGTAAAAACTATTTTGATTATTTGTAGGAAGAAATGCCTAAGTTCTCAACATTTAACTCTTTAAAATTAAGGCCTTGAAATGACTTGAAGTGACTCAAAAGAAAACAGTTTGTTAGTTAATAATCAGAGATAATATCTGGCTGAGACTTCATTATTAGAGTTCCATTTGCAAAATTATAAAGCTGAAAACTTAACTTTATAAGTGACAATTATTTGATGTCCTTTTCAGGAAGCCGCAGAATGGCATATATTTGAATAGACACAAAGATTGCTTTACTTTTTCCCCAGTGTTCTCCCCCTCCCCTTTATATTCAGGACTTGAGGAAGGATTAGCATTCAGTAGCTATGGTTTAAAGAATGCAGGACTGATGGCCCCAGGCAGCCGTGGTTTGGGAATTGAATTTGGTCAGCTTCTGGTTTCGCAGGACAAAGCAGGAGGAAGGTGATAGCTTGCGCTTACTGCTCATCACTGTTGGAAACGTGACCCTCTACTTTTTGAATGGTCCCCAGTTTGTCTGCAGGAGCAAGTCCCTGTGACACAGGAGAGCAATCAGGGGAGGGGACAGTGAGTGAATATGGATGACAGAAGTGTCTGTGCCACCTATTCATTAGGGACTCACAAAGGGGGCATAGAAATCCTGGGCTTTTGTGTGGCTTGAGAGCTTCATATCGAATGTCTGTCGGGTAATTTAATTATGTGGGTATGGTAGGAGTGACACAGTGGTTACATTAATAAACTGAAGCATTAAAGAATAATAGGGCAGTTATTGCTGAATTATGGGAAACACGGTGCCTAGTCATTCCTTGTGATATTAGAAGGGTGAAGGAGGGGCTTCCGATTTGGCGCTGGCAATGCATAAAGAAACAGTTGCTTGACTCTCCAGACCTGTGGAAAACCTGGTACCAGGGAAGGCCCAAAGCGGTGCCCGCTAGCATAAATCTCGCTTTGTTTAAGATGCTTAAAATAGCAAAAGCCAAGTCTGTTTTGATGGCGCTAAATAAAATTGACTTGGGCCAGACATAGTAATGAGCTGAGGCTTCCAAATCGCCTTCCCAACAGATCTCAGTCCAGATCCTAGCCATTCTTTGTCCGGGCCTCCTGGTAATAGGATCCATCTTATGCCATCAGAGGCTACCAAGTTAGTAGCATAAAAGAAGCAGATTATTATTTAATAGAAACTAAAGGAATTTTTCCTCTTCACTCCATTCCTTCTGGCAGGGGAAAAAGGAATATCCATTTTATTTCATATCATTTTTCATGAAGCATTTGTTGAACTACACCACCACTGTTCTAAGAGCTATGATGTGAAGGTAAAGAAGGAGAGGAATAGGATACAGTTCTTGCTTTCAGATTCCAATAGAGGAATTAATAGCTTACTTAGCAACCAACTCATGAAGAGCTCTCAGCATAAACTCTCATAATCATCATCTTGAGGCCTGAATTTCTTCTTGGGTAAAAGGTAAAAAAAAAAAAAAAAGTTGATAGTTTTCAAAGATCCATCCCAACTCTAAAATTCTTGGAGCCTATGAATTCTGAAAAAAAAAAAAAAATCATTTCTAGGAGAAACGATCATTTCATGTGTACATAAACCAATTGCCATAAACAGAAAAAGTCCAAAGCAGCCTCCTTCAACCAGACAAATTGTGTTTAGTGTTTTGAGAGTTTAGAAAAATCTAAGTTTGAACAAGAATAGGATTTTGAGGGGGAAGATGACTTAATAGCCTTCAATTGAGTTAGCTTTGTATGAAAACAATAGAAAGTTCAAGTAGACCTGGTAATGGGGTTGTTGGCGTTAAGTGTCAAGTAGGTTCGGATTCAGAGCACCCCTGTATAGGATTCCTGAGGAGTGGCTGGTAGCTTTGAATTGCTGACCTTACAGTTAGCAGCCCAATGCTTATTCTAGAGTGTCACAAAGGACCCTGGAAATGTAGGAGAGGACTTCAAAAAGTTCATGGAAAAATTCCATTATTTTTACATTCCATTTTCCCATGAACTTTTTGAAGCCACTGCGCATGTCCCAGGGGAGGTTCTCAAACTTAAACAGGCATCAGAATCACCTAGAAGGCTGGTTAAAAACACAGACAGCTGACACTCAGCCTCAGCGTTCTGATTCAGTAGAGCCTGGATGTTGTTGTTGCTCAGTGCCGTCGAGTCGGTTTGGACCCATAGCGACTCTGTGTAGGGTTTCCAAGGAGTGACTGGTGAGCTTGAACCGCCAACCTTGCAGTTCAAATGGCTTTGCAGTCTGGCGCATTAACCCACAACGCCACACCAGGACTCCAGGATCTGGATGGAGCCTGGGAATCTGCATTCCTAACACATTTCCCGGTGATGGCAATGTCTGCTGGAACTGGGGTTACACTTTGGAAAACACTGTTTTAGACATTAGAATGACAATTATGCAGATCTTGAAGTACACAGTATGCCAAAGTTCCCCCTGATTTAGCAACCTAAGATGGATTTTCACTGGATTTGACTTCAACATGCCTCTGATAAACAAATTCTTCACAATTCAAAGCAGTGTTTAAGACTAGTAACAGTGAGTGCTCACTTCGCCAGCACATATACTACAGGTGGAGTGATACGGAGTATCAGCATGGGCCTGCACAAAAATAACATGCAAATTTGGGTATTTTGCGCCATTCCTGAAGGTACCACTATTTTTTGGGTTACACCAGGAAAACCATTTGAATCAAGGTCTAATGTTGGATTTAAACTTCCAAGGTAAAATTCTTGCCTTCCATTTTAGAAGCCCGTGTTTGATTCCTAGTCAGTGTACCTCAAGGGCAACCATCATTTGTATGTCATTGTTGTTATGAGGCCGAAGAGGTTTCAACTAAGTTTCCAGACTAAGATGGACTAGGAAGAAAGGTCTGGCAGTCTAGAAAATCAGCTCATGGAGACCTTATAAATCACAAGCATCCAGTCTGTAAGAGATCATGGCGACAGTGTAGGACCAGGTCAAGTTGTGATTCATTATACATCATGTTGCCATGAGTGTGTGTGTGGGCGGGGTGGGCGTGGGGGAGGCTTGACTTGACAACAACTGGCAACAACACCAATAGTAATAATAACAATGAAATAGAAATGGATACATCTTCATACTGCCACATAATATTTTGTTGTTGTTAGGTGCCATCGAGTCGGTACCGACTCATAGTGACCCTATGCACAGCAGAACGAAACACTGCCTGATCCTGGGCCAACCTTACTACTGTTGCCACGCTTGAGTCCATCGATTCTGCCACTTGGCCAGTGCATCTTTAGATGTTACAGAAATGGAGATTTGATTGCTTCAGCTCTTCGGAGCATTGCATTGGGATCAAGAGTGTAGACATGTAACATTTGTTCATTGTATCCTTCCTAGTTAGTCCCACTTTGGCATGTCTTTCAAGCATAAGAATAGAATTCAACCTTTGCCCACTGGTTCCTGGGTAGGCACAAGCTTCAGAAAGAGTTTGGCCAGCAGTTCATGGCTCCCTAGGCCACTGTAACTGCAGGTTGACCATCAGAAATGTGGGTGAGTTGCCAGCATGCCCAAGTTCAGTGGTTATAGGGACCAGAACACTCGAGTTCTACACATGTGATGCCACCATAGTCTCAAGATGGGAAATGTGGGCTTGGACTTGGTTCTGTTATGTCTTCTATTGCTACAGTCAGATGACTTACACAATTTTCTTTTTCTCTCATAAATTCTGCCAGTGGGTTGTTTCATTGAATTGGGCTTGGCTCTAACTTTTAGTCAGATGGCTCTTAATTTTTCTGTCCTTTTCACAGAAAAAGAAGCACTCAACTGAATTTTATGGTACAGGCTAAATACCCTAAACCCCCGGTCTTCCATCATAATCTGACTCATAAAACCTATAGCGCAAGAAATGCCTTCTTTTCTGTTTTTATTTTGCCACTAAGGAAAATAATTTGGTTTAAACATTTACTCTTTTTCTTTCCTGAGGAATTAGAGCATTAGCTTCTTAAAATAATAAAAGTCATTTCTATTCATTGCTTAAGAACGGGCATGCCAAAATGATCGATTTGTAAACAACAAATGCTGCTAAATTGAGATCCAAATAGTATCTACTTGCTGTTTCTGGCCTCGATACATGTTGAGAAAGCAAGCTTAGATAAGAAAAGGCTAAAAGAAAAATCTGAGAACATATAATTTATCATATGCCTTGCTTACATAACTTTATCCACAGGCTTAAGATCAGATAGTTGATTTTTTTCTTTAAAAACTTCTATCCTGTTCCATTAAGAATTAAGGAGGCTGAGTTCTAGAAATATACAGCGTATTAAGAGGACTTGTGAGACAGTGCAGGAAAGAAAAAACTATTTGGGTACTCTCCAGAGTTTACTGGCTTTATCCTTTCTTTGTGCATATGCTTTTCCTTTTTGAAGAATATTGGACCTTAGCATGACATGTAGTTATGCTTGTTAATGTACAAAGATTAAGAAAATATTCACTATTCTCTTAATGTAGCGTATTTCTCACGACCAGTCGACCAGTTGATCTTAAAATTAGTTGTAAGAAAAAATTCTGTGCAGTGTATTTTTCATGTTGAGTACAATCTGATTGATTTATTTGTCTCAGATCTGAGAGAACACTGTTGCGCTCTTCTTGCTTTCCTCAAAACCAAATCTCTTTTAAGCGAAGTGTTTTCTGGGAAAGCTATTGTGAAAATTGAGAGAGATGCAATCTGGGCCTCTGGGTACAAATAATTATAGCTTTTGACTGGTGCTTGATTGTATTCATTGCTCTTCGATGGGGCCCTGAGTGGACACAATTGGATTTCTATACAGTTTTCCTGCCACCATCAGTGTCCCAGTGACGTCATTTCTGGGAGGAAAAAGAAGGCTGTGTTTCCTGTATTAAGAACACGTTAAAGAAATAAGAGGTATACAGATTGGGAAGAAAGAAATAAAACTGTCTTTGTTTGCAGATGATTTAATTGCCTATACAGAAACACCCACCCCCTTTGAAAACAACAACAACAACAACAACAAACCTCCTGAAACTAATGATTATAACAAGGTAGACAGATACAAGGTTAATATAAGAAAGGCGATTATTTTCCTAGATACCAGCAACAAAGAATTGAACTTTGAAATTTAAAACACACCACCATTTACATTCACACACATACACCCAAAGAAGAAGAGGAAATATTTAGATATAAATCTAACAGAACCTATGCAAGATCCATATGAGGAAAACGACAAAACTCTGATGCAAGAAATCAAAGACGATCTAAAGAAATGAGGATATATTTCATGTTCAACGGAGAGAAAGCATTATTATTATTAAGATGTCAGTTCTTCCCAAGATGATCTATAAATTTAATGCGATTCCAATTAAAATCCCAGGAAGTTATTCTGTAGGCATTGACAAACTGATTGTAAAGTTTACTTAGAAAGACAAAAGACTCAGAATAGTTGATACAACACTGAAGAACAGTGTTGGAGGATGAAGACTATCCGATTTCAAGGCTTTCTACAAAGCTACAATCACCAAGGCAGTTTGATATTGGCAACGAAAGAAAACAGATCAGTGAAACAGAATAGAGAGCCCAGACGATGATGTTACTAACTCAATTGCTTCTCCACTACCACAGGTTATGAGCTTAGGGTTATGGGATGCTATAACGTAACGGAGCAGCCCCCATTTGAAAATGAATCTTCTCACTGGTTTCATCTGACATTTGGATGAAGCTTTCAGAAAGGCATGCAAATTAAACCCACGGCCCAATTTAAAAAAAATATATATTGCCTCTTACTTTAGGATCTAAAACACTATAGGGAAAGAGTTCAGAAATCAATTCCCAACCAAGCCTTTTTTCCTATACAAATGACCATCTTTTATGAGTAAAAGAGCATTGGAATCCTATGATTAAACCCCAAAGTCAACCAAGGTGACTAAGAAAAATAGTAAAACTACAAAGTGGAACAGATGGCAGAAAGGAAAAGCTCATCCGTTGATTTGATTTGTTTTTCTATTTTCCTGCCGAGAAATAAGCACTAAGGAATCTATTTGAAAGTCCCAGCTCAGATGACACCCCATTCATGAAACCTTTCAGGTTTTTCCCAGCTGGAAATGATCTTGCCCTTGTCTTCTGAATACCATAACATCCAGGCCTCTTTTATTGAATTATTAAATTTGACTGCATACGCTCATCATTCCTGTACATGTCTTATCTCCTTTCTTAGACTATAAAGTCCTTTAGGATAAGAATCATACTTTAGACATCGCTGTGTTCTTTTAAAAGCCCAGCATCTTAGCCTGACTGTGGTCAAAACACGTCTGCTGAGTAAGCATGTGTCCAGGATTGGCCCCATAACTGATAGAGCCCAGTGTTCAAGGCAACTGTGGGGCCCCTCAATTAAAGATTAAGAATTTCAAAATGGCAGCCAGTCAACCAATCAGTTGCCACAGTCAATTCTGATTCTTGGCAACCTTGGAAACTGTGTTAATTTTTTTGGAAGTAGGTTGCACAACCTTTCTTCAGTAGCATCTCTGTTGTTAAGTGCTGTCGAGTCAGTTCCGACTCATAGACCCTGTATGGGGTTTCTAAGAAGCAGTTGGTGGGTTTGAACTGCCGACCTTGTGGTTCACAGTCCAGTGCTGATCCTACAGTGCCACATCAAAGCGCCTGTAGGTGGGCTAAAACCTCCAACCTTTCAGTTACCAGCCAAGTGTGTTTATAGCACCCAGAGACTCCAAGATGGCACCAGCAAACTATTAAAGCAAGTTCAGAAAGTTTCTAAGTGCACATTTCAATAAAAGAACGACTGAATCCATCAGTCCTAGTCATATAACCAGCCAAAGTCATGGTTTTTGGGTGTTCAAGCATGGTGCTCTAGGATAAGCAAGGTTGACAGAACCTACTTGATGGTGGCACAATGGGTAAAGCAGTTGGCTTTGGTGTTTGGTTGGTGTTTCAAATCCATCATCGATTCTGAGGACAGTAAATTCTGACCTTGGACACCCTGTGGGGCAACCTATTCTGCCCTATAGCGTCACAGTGTGTGGGAATCCAGCGTCGGTATGCAACAACAAGAAATCATGGTTTGGGATTAAAAACAAATAACAAAAAGAAAACACATACACACAATATCGAGACAGCAGCAACCTTTTTGTTTCCTTGAGGCAATTATATTTATCTTTCTTTATTCACCGTTTGTTTTAAAACAGAGAATTCTCTTGTATCGCAGAGGTTAGCAGCTGCCTTGAGCGGGTCGCCAAAGTTTGCTGGCGCTGTAGGATAAACACTAGAAAATTGTTATGTACCATGGAGTTGGTTCCGACTCATAGTGACCCTGTACAGGGTTTCCGAGGCTGTAAATTTTAACGCGAGCAGAAAGCCTCATCTTTCTCCCTCGGAACAGCTGGTAGTTTCAAACTGCTGACCCTGAGGTTAGCAGTGCGATTCGTAACCACTACGCTCGGATTGAACTACAAGGTCAGCGGTTCAAACTCACCTGGAAAACCCTATATAGAGTCGCTATGAGTCGGAACCGACCCAACAGCGCTTAACAACAACATGCTGTTTACTAAAAGCTTGATGCATAGGTGACAGTCTACTTTAATACTCCGTAGTTATTTTTAGCTGTTTGAAGTTACAGGTAATTTAATTAGTTCGACAGTTGGTAAATGAGGTAAAGCAACCACACCGTTAATGAAACGCCACAGATTTCCTGAACAGTTTTGGCTTTATGGTGTATTTCTAAGCGCTGTAGGATAAGCCCTGGACTGTAACAGCAAAGTTGACAATCAGAAGCCTGAGAATGCCAATATGTGTGATTGGCGTGGCCAATTCCTGTTAGGATTTCTACCCCGGAGCACCCTTAGTTCATAGGGAGCCTGGCCTTTGTCGGGCGGAGAGAGGAGCGCTCTGCGAAAGGAATGGATATTGGAGAGTCAAGTCGGCCGGGAAAAATTCATGAAATGTGGTCTTGTTCAGATAGTGAGAAAATAATTGTCTCCAGGTTCGATGAAGGGTTTATAGTGCTAGCATTTTAGGATGAAATACAGCTGGTTTCAAATTCCACTGTCAACTCAGAATCAAGCTAATTTCATGTGGTTTGGGGGTTTTGCAACTACTTTTTTGCAGAGTGCTTCTCAGGACTTTTTGTACCAGAAACACGTTTCATTGGGGGGAGGGGGAAGATGGGGGGCGGGAATTACTTCAAATCCCTGTAGGAAATTTACTGGGCAACCGTTTTCTGATTCTGTCCAGTAGAGGGCATCATTACACCTCCCTGGCTTCTGCAGGATCCTTCCTGAAACCTCTCAAAGAGGTTCTTTGGACCCTCAATCCAATCTCTCAGATAAGAAAGAAGAGAAAAAAACAAAGCAAGCAAGAAAAGACAGTTACACTATCCAGGAACAGCCGCGTCTGCCATGCGAACAAGGTCAGCAGTTACTACAGGACATTCCTCTGGGGAACTTAATTCTAAAACGTGCTTTGGGCTGGTTTTCGAACTGCATAGCCTTCCTTTGTTCCTATTTTCTGAGGTAGTCCTCCAGTCATCTCAGACATTCCTTTTCTGCTTAAATAAACACACAAATAAATAATGTAAACAAACATGTTGAGATCAATTTCGGTTTTCTTCTTTTATGGCTTAGTTTTATTAACCCTGCTACAGAATGGACAGGAGATTTCTCAACCAAGGAAGGAAATTTTGTTGCTCTCATCACTGGCTCAGGCAGGGAAAACAATGGATTAGCTCCTATTTGTTTTAGATGTTTGTACCTGCTGGAATCATGTCTTTTGGGATGATTTGAAGATTTATCATCTTCAACTGATTTATACTAAATAAATAGTAAATAAGCATTGTCACCTATTCAGATTATAGAAGGGATACTTCAAATGTGCTTATATAATTAGCTATTATTTATAATAAGGACATGGTCTTCAGTAGTAGGCTAGGCAGTGGGGTGGATCAATTTGCATAGCAAAAGAAAATGCTAGAATTAGAAGAAGCTTTAGAGAAATTTACATCTCCTGTCTCCCAACTGTAGACAAGAAGAATCATCTCTTCTGTGAGTTTTTGCAGCCCTAGGCTTACTTTCAAAACTATACTTGACATAGGATAACATCAAAATATTTTTTCTAGCTGTACATTTACTTAGTAGTATAAGGAGGTGGTCAAAGAGCTGCGTGGGTGGCGATTGGAAATATTTCTACACTTAATCCCTAAAATAACAAGTCTATGTCCTACAAAAGAAAGAATCTTCTTTATTGGATGTAAAGCTACTGATTTGACCCTAATTTTCAGGAAGGTATGCTCTTAGATTTAATCCCCTTTGCCCAAGGAAATGATTCTTGGTTTGCCTAACATTATTTGTCAAGGAAGTCTTTTGCCTCCAGGACGCTTACATTCCAGGTTGTGCTTTGGATGAGGAGAAACTTAATCCTGGGTTTGGGGTGCAGAATGACCATGGAAAATACTTGTTTGATAATAATGCTGAAGCATTAGCAAAGAATGCTCTTTCTTTTGATCTGATAAACCAGAGACTCACAAAATGACACTTTATCCCTGAGTTTGAAATAGACAAACATTTTACATCTCTTCTTGCTCAGGTCTGTGAATGTGGTGTTGGATGAATTCCTCTTTAATTCGCACTGTGGAAAGTTGTCCTTTTGCTCTGCTTGCAGATAAATACAGCTATTCACATACACTTACATGTATGGGAATTGTCCTATTTAACACATGAAAACCCCTTAACACCAAGCTTAATTTTTTGGAAAAGACCAACTTTCTAATGCCTGTCAATTAAAACATTTACTTAAAAATTGCAATTTGTACAAATAATAGTCAAATATTGTGCTTTGACTGAAATAAAATTAGAATGGTAAACACTTTGAAAATTGCATGATTTTAGTGGTAGACATTCTTTTTAAAACAAAGCTCGGTATTCTACGTATTGTTACTAATTGCTTTAGTGATTATTTTTTTTTCTTTTGTCTGATGATATTGTTCCCTTATGTTAACATCTTGGCAGACTCAATGGATCTAAAATATTTTCAAGTTTTACCAGACATTGCTTCATT
The DNA here is from genome assembly GCF_000296735.1 of Chrysochloris asiatica. NCBI lineage: Eukaryota > Metazoa > Chordata > Mammalia > Afrosoricida > Chrysochloridae > Chrysochloris > Chrysochloris asiatica. The sequence goes on from NW_006408536.1 coordinate 26,941,677, forward strand.
GACATTCTTCTTTCATTATGCTTGGAGTATTATCAAACAAGTCTATTGGCATGTTACATGTAATTTATTTTACTCTAAGGCTCTCTGTGAGCACGGGTTACAGTTAAGTAAGCAACACCACTAAGGCAATTGAAATATAAGCCACATTAGAATGTTCCAGCTTCAATTAGCAAAATAGTTCTCACTTGAATTTTAAAGATCAGAAACTATCAAAGGTAAATCTTTACTGGAAGGTCAGCGGTGGTGGTGATGTGCTGTGGAGTCGGTTCTGACTCATAGCGACCCTGTATAGGGTTTCCGAGGCTGTAAATCTGTACGGGAGCAGACAGCCTCATTTTTCTCCCACTTTATTGGAAGAGGAATTCTTTATCTTACCACTGAGGCACTGTCAACTGGATAGAATCCCAGGCGCATTCTCCAATTCACCATGAACTGGACCTTTGCCTCCAGGGAGACATGCTTTTTCATAGGCTGTCAGACAAACAATGGTTTCTAGTTGTGTGGATTGCTAAGAACTGGTACAATGGAGGGTTCCCACTAACCCTTTAATTGCGCTTTTTTTTTTTAAATGTTGTTAGCTGCCATTGAGTTGACTCCAAGTCATGGTGACCTTATACGCAACAGAATGCATCTTCATCACCATGGCTCTCGTGCTGCTGAGCTAGCTCACTGAGAGTCTCCCTGGCCCTCAGTGACACTCTATTTCACCAAACATGACATCCTCCTCCAGTGATTGATCCCTCCTGATGAGGTGTCCAAAGCAAACTAGTTGGGTAATGTTTCACTGTGGTCCATAAGGTTCTCAAGGGCTAACTTTCAGAAGGAGATCGCCAGGCCTTTCTTCCTATTCTGTCTTAGTCTGGTAGGTCTGCTGAAACCTGTCTACCATGGGTGACCCTACTGGGATTTGAAATACCAATTGGCATAGCTTCCAGCATCACAGCAAAACACAGGCCACCACAGTACGATAAACTGACAAATGAGTGGTGGTCTTTTAAGAGTTATTCTTACCATAGTAACCCTACAGGACAGGGCAGAACTGCCCCATTGGATTTTCTAGGCTGTAGTCTATATACAGATGGCTAGGCTTCGTCTCTCATACTTTGGACATATTGTCCGGAGGGAACAGTCGCTGGAGAAGGATGTCATGCTGGGTAAGGTGGAGGGTCAAAGAAAAAGAGGAAGACCCCTAACAAGATGGATTGGCCAGGTGACATCATTGATGGCCTCAAGTGTGGCAGCGGTAGTGAGGTTGGCCCAGGATCGGACATTGTTTCGTTCTGCTGTGCATGGGGTCGCTATGAGTCGGTTCCGACTCGATGGCACCTGACAACAACAACAACAAGTCTTTATAGGAGCGGATCACACGGTCTTTTCTCCCATGGAGTCCTGGGTGGATTCCAATTGCCGACCTTTTGGTTAGCAGCTAAGTGTTTAACCATTGTGCCACCTGGGCTCCTTCTTTTAAGAGTTGTTGTTGTTAAATGCTGTTGAGTGGGTTCCGACTCCTAGTGACCCTGTATAGGGTTCAAACTGCCGAGTTTGTGGTTCAAGTCGACCTTGCAGTCCAGTGCTTATCCTATAGCACCACTTCAAAATGCAAAGAGTAAGAGTAATTTTGACAGCATCAAATCTTAATGGTTCTAAATATAGTGATGTCCCTGGGAAGAATGAGTACTTAAACCAGGACTGCCCTGTCATAGTAACTAGAAACACAGTGTCTTCTTTCCTCCGTAGTCTCAATCCTGGGGTCATAGGTCACCCAATACTAATATGCATAATGACATGTTTTCAAAGTTTGAGATTGAGATGAATACAGAGGTGGCCAGAAAACATAATTACTGCTATCTTTATCGTGAAAACACTGAGCATGCCCAAGACATTTTATCAAGACTGGATCCCATCTTGCCCTCACTGAATTTTATTACATAGCAACACTTACATTTCAAAAGACCTTCAGACCATCTCTCTCAAATAGTGGGCTTTAAGTTTACCCGCCCATGAGATCACAGACTATATTGAAAGCAAGATTCCAAATGCAAAATCCCAACCTAGATCTTATGTTTTTACCTTAAATTGTTGATGTTACGGGTTTAACTTAATTTGTTCTTGAGTAGCCATCGTCAAACCTAGAGCTAGCTTAAGAAATTCTCCTTTCGTTTCTCTACCTCTTTTCCATTTGTTTTAGTGAAAGCAATGGTTCTTGACTTTGAATGAAACAGTGAGCCCACGCCCAAAGCTTCTGATTGAGTAAGTAGGTCTGGGGTGTTGATGTTGTTGTGTGCTGTTGCATCAATTCTGACTCAGAGTACAACTAGCTGTTCCATAAGGTTCCCTAGGCCGTAATCTTTATGGGAGCAGATAGGCCGATCTTTTCTACCACAGAGCTGCTGGTGAGTTTGAACCACTGATCTTTTGGTTAGCAGCTGAATGCTTAACCATTGTGCCAGCAGGCCTCCTTAGGTCTGCAGTGGACCTCTGGGGATGCTGAGCTACAATCTGGTCCTGTTCTTTTGAGGCCATGCTGAATGAATTACTTGCAATAAGACTCCTCCTTAATCCTTCAGCTGATAATAAAAATGAGTTTACAAGGAAAACAGCCAAACCTTACAGGATATTTTTCTAGAATCCATTGGTTCCTTGAAGAGAAAAGTCACATTTCTCATTGATCCTCTTCATACTTTCTTCCTTCAACTATTATTCTTAAGAACCCAAATATCACCGAGGCATTGTCCCTCTATAGGACTTTTTTTTATATGGAAGTGAAGACTTCTACCTAAAATGCATGCTAACCTTAAATCTTATTACCATCTCTTGTTATAACAGATGCATTTCAAGTTATTTTCTTGAAATAACTATTCAAATATCAACTTTGAATTCAATAAACTGGATTTGAATTTATTACATTCATTAAATCAGGATTTTGCAGCCTTGGTTCTATTGACATTTGGAGCAGAATCACTCTCTGTAGTGCCTGTCCTGTGCACTGTAGGGTGTGAGCAACATCCCTGATCTCTACTCACTAGATGCCAGTAACACCTGCTCCCCAGTTGTCACAACCAAAAGTGTCTCCAGACATTGTCACATTTCCTGAGCAGGGCTGCATGGGAGCAGCGGGGAGAGATGGGACAAAATTGTCCCCATTGAGGTCTACCACATTAGATCACTAGCAAGGTCATGCAGGAAAAACTACCTGGTCTATTTGTAAGAATATGGCCACCATAACTCACTTGAACGTCCCTTTCTACACCTGGCCAACAAAAACTTATGCAACACCTATTACATCTTTACCCCTTGGCTCGCCAACTTTATGCTCCTGACATTTGTTCTCTAACAGATGAAATACATGAAAAGAGAAAAACAAAACAAAAACACACAATTCAAATCCAGTATAATTTTACTTTGAACTTCTTGAAAGAGTTATGGTCAGAATTCCTAAAATCATAAATGTTGTATGGGATCCGTGTGGCTGTTGTTGTTAAGTGCGGTTGAGTCGATTCCAACCCATAGTGACCCTATATAGGGTTTCCAAGGAGCAGCTGGTAAGCTTGAACCACCGACCTTGCAGTTCAAATGACTTTGCAGTCTGATGCATTAGCCCACAGTACCACCCCAGTGTGGCTAGGAGGATTTTAATCATGGTTCATATCATAGATACCTCGGTGTGTTTTATTAACTTGTAAGCATTGGAGTGGCTTGTTTGACTCCAGTGGAAAAACTAGTTGCCGTTGAATCAGTTCCAACTCATGCTGTCAAAATTACTCTTACTCTTTGCATTTTGAAGTGGTGCTATAGGATAAGCACTGGACTGCAAGGTCGACTTGAACCACAAGCTCGGCAGTTTGAACCCTATACAGGGTCACTATGAGTCGGAACCCACTCAACAGCATGTGTCAGAGTAGAACTATGTTTCATTGGGTTACCAATGGCTGAAATTTCAGAATCAAATCTCCAGCTATTTCTTCTATGGTGCCTTTGGGTGGACTCAAACTTCCAACCTTTCAGTTAGCAGTAGAGCATGTTAACCATTTGCATTACCCAGGGACTCCTTGACTTTAGTAGACATTCAAAAAGGCCAAATGTCAGAGGTTGAACAAGGTTGCTGAAGATTTGAAACTCATCAGGCTGATCTCTGCCTAGGGTGAGCTTTGAAATTTCCCTCACTAATTGAATAGCCATTTGAGGGATGTCTACTTAGAATAGTACAGAAAAACCTGATTAACCACTGTCAGTTTCCTTGACAAGACTATTGTCATTTAGAGCACCATGAAAATTGTTGCTGTTATTAAATGCCGTCAAGTCGGTGACCATGTATGAAGTTTGGTGGGTTTGAACCAATGAACTTGTGGTTAGCAGTCCACTGCTTATCTTTCAGTACCACACCAGAACCCCTTCCATGAAAATAGCTCATCTTATTAATGCAATACACAGTACGAAGTAAGAGAAGAGGGGCATTGAAGGGTTCCTCTCAGGAGCTCTTGCCTCTCCACTGCTTTGTACCAGGGGTGAAGGGTGGGAATGTGGCATCCTTAAGGAAGAAGTAGAGCCCCTTCATGACTTCTGCAGTTTGCCTGGAAACAGGCTGGATTCTGTCTCCCACAGCCAGGGCCACATTATTTCCAAAGCAAAATCAAGGAGGCTAGTCGGACACAAGGATTTGTGTGCCTTCCAGATGTGAAAAGCATCTTGGAAGGGAGATTGGAAGCTGACATGTTGGAATGTCCCTTGATATATA
>NW_006408536.1:26946511-26993092 GCF_000296735.1 Chrysochloris asiatica
GTTTTACACTCATCGTTTCATTGCAATGATTATAGTCCCCTCCGTGCATCATCATTTAACAGTATTTGCTTCCATTCCCTCTGAGTTTTGTTAATTTATTTGTTTTTTGGGGGATGTATACAAAAACACTCAGGAATATAATCATTTAAACCACCAAAGGGCATATTCTGCAAGCCTGCCTCCTGGCCGCCAGCACACAGCCTTTCTCTTTCCATGAGTCTAGAGTCCTCAGCTGCTCCCTCTGTCCATGTCTTCATCTCTGCCTCCATCTCTGGTGTCACTGCTTCTCTGGATAAGGTCCCGCATTCCACTTGTACTCTTCGCCCTTGATGGTCCTATGGTCCTCAGCTCCTGGGAGAATGTCCCATGATATTTACGTGGATTATGTAAGAAAGCAAAAGATGAGTGCAAAAGATGATTATGTAAGAAAGCAAAAGATAGAAATCATGGGTCTCCTACAAAATCTATCATATGATTGGAGACTTGGTGTCCAGTGTTTATCAAAGGGAGGAAGGAGAGAGGGATGGAGGAAGGATGGAAGGAAGGAGATGCAGAAGCCAGGGAGGGAGGGAACTATGGCCTGGTCTTCTCCAAAGCAGGGAGTGGCCTGACTAGAAACTCTTAAAAGAAACAAATAAATCTCATATGACTGGTGGGATTGCAAATAGGTTTAAGTTTCAAGGAACGTAACCATCTATATTGTTGCTGGAGTCCTGATGTGCTACTATAGGATAAGCACTGGACTGCTACCACAATGTTGGTGGATCAAACCCCACCAGTTGCTTCTAAGAAACCTTGTACAGGGTTGCTAGGAATCGGAACTGACTTGAAGGCACTTAGCAACAATCTATATTGTTGTTGTTGTTAAATATCATTGAGTCGGTTCCGACTCATAGCAACCCTGTATAGGGTTTCCAAGGATCAGCTGGCGAATTTGAGCCACCGAACTGGAGGGTCAAACCGACATTGAAGTCCAGTGCTCATCCTACAGTGCCACACCAGGACTCCATTTATTATGTTGTGTCGGTTCCAACCCATAGTGACCCTGTATAGGATTTCCAAGGAGTGGATGGTGAGCTTGAACCGCCAACCTTGCGGTTCCAACCGACTTTGCAGTCCAGCATGTTAACCCACAACAAAATGTCCCTGGTGGAGGTTAAACATTGGACTATTAATCACAAGGTCGGAGTTCAAACCTACCAGCTTCTCTGTAGGAGAAAGATGATGCTTTCTGCTCCTGGAAAGACTTAGAGCCTGAAAAACCCTATGCAGGGTCACTACGGGTCTAGTTTGAGTTTGAAAAAGTCATATGCTATTACCATTCAATCCCACTTCTAGGAATTGATTCTAAGGAAATAACTAGGCAGACATGATACCGGGAGTATAAAGTGATGTTGATAACTCTAATAGAGTCAACAGATTGTAAACTAAAGGACGGATACAGGTTACTTGATTGAAATGATATACAGCATGCCCATACAATGTAATAGTATTTGTTGTTGTTGCTTTTGACTCATAGAGACCCTGTGTAGGGTTTTTTGAAGCTTGAAATCTTCTCAAGAGAAGACCTTGTGTTTCGCAGTCCAGTGCTTATTGTATGGAGTCACCGGCATTTAAACGTGATAATGATAATATTAGAAAGGCATATTGTGGGGGTATATATAGATAATCCCAGCTGAAATATGTATGTTATATTTGCGTGATGGAGTCCTGGTGTGGCACTGTAGGGTAAGTACTGAACTGCAAGGTTGATTTCAACTGCAGGGTCGGTGGTTCAAGTCCACCAGTTGATCCTCAGAAATCCCATACAGGGTCTCTATGAGATGAAACCTACTTTAGGGTGCTAAACAACATTTATGTGACAAAAGCTCTAAAAGCTTATATAATAAATTGCTACTCGTGAGTTGATTTTGGAAAACAGGCTATCACATAATTTGCTTTGATTTGCTTCTCTGGATTTTTTAACAATTCAACAATGATCACAAATTATTTGAGTAATTTTTTTAAATGAAGAAATGTTTGGACAATAATTCAATGTGTGTCTGATCACAGACTGGTTAATACAGTCACAACTTTTCCTTAAGAGTTATGGTAAGGAACTCTCTAAATATGCATTTGGTTGTTGTTGTTGTTGTTGAGTGCCATCGAGTCAGTTCCGACCCATAGCGACCCTTTACAGGGTTTCTGAGGGTGTAAATCCTTACGGGAGTAGAAAGCCTCATCTTTCTCCCGCGGAGCGGCTGGTAGTTTCGAACCGCTGACCTTAAGGTTCGCAGCCCGATTCGTAACCACTACGCTACCAGAGCTCCTTCGTTTGGTAGGTATGCCATTTTGTCATACATAGGTTTTGATTGCAAGAATATAATTGTGGCTCAATAACTAATGTACTTATTAATCGAAGACAATCTTGTTATCTCTAGAAGCTTCTTATTTTGGTGTAGCATCTAGGCAAAACAATGTCAATGGTCATAAAACTGGCCATGCGTTTCTGTAAGAGACAAACCATGAATTGCTGGATTCTCTTAAACTATAGAGCAGAAAATGATAGTATTAGACTACGGCTGCCTCCCGCCACCCCATTGGTGAACCAACCCCCACCTGGGTTTGCTGCCCTAGGAATTCTCCACACCTGTACTAACAATGGCCTGTGGATGTTGGACTGCCAGCTAGCTTGTTTCCCCACAGGATTCCATACATATCATCTTCCCCAACAGTCAGACCCATAAATTCTGGGCCATTAAATGGAACTGTCTTATTTAGAAGTGAATGATCACTTAGGGAAAAAAACGAAGAGGAATCTGCTGTCTTCCACTTTCCCCGCATCCCACGCCCACTCCCCTCTCCAACTTGCTGAAGACTCGCTGACTTTTTAACTTCCTTTCCTGAAGTTTGTCTTTGGAATCGATATTGTCACTGCAGTTACAGTCCGGTATACTAAGCTAGAGCAAAATCAGAACATTTTACCTGGCTCTTGTAACCTGTCACGAGAGGATTACAACTTCCAAAATGGCATGCCATCCAAAAATGTGCAGGTTCAGAAGAAAGGAGTCAGGCATAGTTAATAAATAGCATGTGAATTCTCTCCCATATAAGTGAATCCACTTGTATAAATGTGAACTTGAGCTTAAATTTCGGTGGGTGACAACGATGATGGTGGTCAGAATTTGCTAACTGCCTCTGGCTGCCTTCACTCAAATCATTTTCATCCACTTTCAGAAACTTGTCAAGTCACCAAATTCTTTCTTAGACAAATGAGCCAGAAAAGGGCAAAACTCCCCTAACCCGCCTGAAGCCTGCTGTTCTGTTTCTTCCAGATATGAGCAGACCCAGAATTCTATAATATCAACCACACAGCCCATTACACATGTAATACTTTCAGCAGTGGGAGAAGGAAAGATACCACCAGCCAACAATTTCTTTCTATTGCAAAGTTAATGACTGATCTACCTTTCTGGTTATTGCTACTGTTATTGCAAATTGGCGCAATCAATCACTTAATTTTAGACAATGTCAGTCTTTAGTTTAAAAACTTCCTGAATTACGGACATTCGCTTACATTGTCTTCTACCACTGTTCTACACTGACAGCTTTAACTTGTCATTTTAGATCCAGAATCCATTTGGAATGCTTTTATTTGTGAATAGAATTAGTTAAAGGTCCGATGTTTTATTTTGAAAATGGGTATTCTACTGTCTACAAGCTGATTGGAGTCATGGTGTGGTACTGTACCGAAAGGTCAGTGTGAACTGAAAGGTCGGTGGTTCCAATCGAAGCCTTATACAGGATCACTATGAGTCAGAACCAACTCAAAGGCACTTAACAACCACAAGCCAATTATTGCATCATTTATCATTTGATTTCAAACACATTGAATCTGAACAATGTTTTGGGGTGGGAATTATTGCCTGTGATTGTTGGAGACCAGAAGGGTGGAGATTTTTAATTACGTCCTAATAACATCCTTTGAATTCTCTTCCTGTTTCTTGCAGGAATTCGCAGAAGAAGGGATCTTATTTTACAGAAAGGATGTTGTTGCTGTTGTTGTTAAGTGCCGCTGAGTCAGTTCTGACTCATAGCGACCCTATGTAGGGTTTTCAAGGAACAGCTAGTAAGTTTGAACCACTGACCTTGTGGTTAAAACCAACCTTGCAGTTGACTGCTTATCCTATAGCTCCACACCAGGACTCCAGCCTGGAAAGCTGAACCTTAAAGTTGAACCTTAAGAAACTGCCATTTTTGCAGGTCAAAAATGGTCGAATATCAATCATTTCAAATGGTTCTCAACATAAATATGAGGAAATAATTGAAAACCAAAATGTTTTTCAGTGGCACCAGGGGAGATTCACTAGTTAGATCCATTTTATAGCCAATACCGGGATTGAAGTGTGGAATCTCTATGTAAATGGAACAATGACCAATATATTATTCCTCTGGGTCCCTGGTCTGTTTGTGTAAAAAAAGGCAGACTCTATCAAAGGAAAAGGAAAACCAGTGTTGGCGGTCTGTTGAAAGACAAGTTTGTAGGTTCTCCCTCACCAGCTGCTCCTCAATCCTGTGAGTTGCTTTCTTCAGGTTCCGGGCTTTCATCTAGCAGTTTCTGTTTGCTCCTTAATGAGAATCCAGAATTTATTGAAGTAGCTTTCAGAGAAATGAGCTAATATGAGACTTAGCTCCGAGACCCTAGACTCCCCTGGCTTCCCTTTTTCTTTCTGACCTCTACTCCAAACTGCCATCAAGCTTGGAAGGGATCCTGAGTTACAGCGAATGCTCTTTGACTGTTTAAGTTGTTAGCTGCGTGTGTGTGGGCCCCGATTCATCGCAACTCGTGGCACAACATGGGCTGAAACACTGCCAGGTCCTGTGTCATCCCCATGACTGACTGAAGAGCTGGTTGTTGTGATCCATAGCATTGCCTAATTTAGCCTGGAAGCTCCACTGAAAACTTGTTCAACATCACTGGGCTGCTAATCCCAAGTTCAACAGTTCGAATCCACGAGCCGCTCCGTGGGAGAAAGATGAGGCTTTCTCTTCCCATACAGATTTACACCCTCAGAAACTCTATACAAGGTTGCTATGAGTCCAAACCTACTCAAAAGCCCTCGAGCACCACCACCACCACCATACGAACTCCATGTGACAAAGGAGAACTCCCCTGTAGAGTTTCCTTGGCTATAATGTTTATGCAAGCAGATCACGGGGACTTTCTCTTGTCAAGCCTCTGAGTGACTTCCAGTTGCCATTTTTTTTTCAGTTAGCAACTGAGTGCTTAGCCATTTGCTCCACTGTTCAGCCACATAGCCACGGGAAAGCCCCCACTGACAGCCATTGATTGGGAATTGAACTCAGCTCTCCCGCACGGAATCTCCACTGTCCCCACAACGTAAGAAGGAAGGAGTTATTTTTGTTGCCAGCTCATTCTTTTTACCTAACTGGGTTAAACAAACATGCACACAAACACATGAATCATTTATACATGCCTGAACCCCAAAATGAATTTCATTTCACAGAATATGCATTTTAAATAACTAATAAATGTGAATATGTGGGTTTACAATGCCCAGACACTCATTTATATGATTTGAATAAATACTAGAAAAACAGAATACCTAAGATAGCCATCTATATGAGTAAAATAGCCAGATAATTCCCACTAACCATATTCCCATTAGCTGATTTATGATTGTATCTCTTTATTCCATAGCAAGGTCTTAACATGCAAGATTCATTCAGCGAGCTCTAGCAACTCAGTGCATTTATTTAAACCACACTTGACTAGTGGTATATAAATAATCTCCCCCAAACCATATTGATTTCCCAAAGGGAATATTAAATGCTAAATAACTTCGCAGATTGGAAGCAGTCCTGTCTCTGCCTTCATTTTTGATATAATCAAAAATGATGACATTGTAGCTAGCTTATTTTTAATAATTCACACATTGAGAGCAAAAGAAAATATTACACCATCGCTGGGGGACATGAACTCCACACTGCATAGCACATTCTCGTCTCCCTAACGAATGATAATGGATTGGCCACATCGCCATGTCTGCCATGGATTAAGAATGTGTCTATTCATAAAGGGGTTATAAATTAGCATAGTGGACTTATTCTCCAGATATCAGATACATATTTAGCAGATCCGCCTATGTGAAGTGTTTGGGAAGAATGGAGTTTTTACACATCTTTCATTAGCCCTCACAGAATCTTTGTGAAGTGTATTAATATTCTGAGTCTTTAAATTAATCTTTAAATGAAAATGATTTTGACCATCTAGGCAAAGTATGACTACGTAGTCACCAAACCATGTCCTTCACCTCCATGACACAAAGCTGGAATCCATTTCTCTGCATCTCTTGTATTTGGAAATAGTTTTGTGATTGAATTCTGAATAGTAGTGCCATGATTAAGTGTATGGGTGCCAACTGAAAGTTGGTGGTTCAAATACACCCAATAGCTCTGTGGGCTAAATCACAAAAAGATTCCAGCCTAGAAAACCATATGGGGAAATTCTACTCTGTCACATGGTGTTTCTATAAGTTGACATCCACTTGGCCACACCTAGCAACATACTGTGAGTAGGAGTGTCCCTGAGTGGCATGCTCGACCACTCACCAAAAGGTTGGTGGTTTGAACTCATCCAAAGGCATCTCAGAAGAGAGGCCTGATTATCTGGTTTGGAAACGTCTCAGCTTGGAAAACCCTAGGGAGTCCATGAATTGGCTTTTGTGTTTTATACTCTGAATGGGCTAGTCCCTTTTCCCCCTAACGTAGTCACTTAGGCTACATCCTTGTTTCAGAGAAGCTAACTAGAAAACATTTCTACAGAGCAAATGTTATGGACTTCCTTTTTCAAGTTAGAGATAGGTCCACCCAGAAAGCCTTCAATAGACTAATGTCAGGGATGGGGGGGACGGGAGAATTATTCACTGGGTAGAGTGTACACATGTGCTAACTTGGGTGATAAGGAAGGAAGCTTAAAAGAAAAGGAAGGGAAAGAGAAGAAGGAAGGAGTGGATAAAAGGAAATAGCTTTCTTTTTTGTTTGGATTTGTCTTTTTTTTCCCCATGAACTGGAAGGGAAACAATGTATTTTTACTGTCTTATAAAAAAGAGCTTATACATTATTTTCATTTACATGAAAGCCAGGTCGGCAGCTCAAACTTACCAGCTGTTCCTCCGAAACCTTATACAGGATCGCTATGAGTCGGAACTGACTCGATGGCAGTTACCAGCAACAACAGCAAGGTCTAGAAACTGTGAGACAGAGTGAGAACTCATTAAAGACAAGGACCGTGTCTGCTTAACTCATCGTTGGATCCCCAACAATTGTTTCAAAACACCTGAAACATGGTGGCTACTCAGTGATATTTGTCCCATGAATCCATGGGCTAATCCCTTTCTAATTAGAAGTCTGGCCTGTGAAGCCATACTTGGGAAATGGGTAAGAAAGGATTTGGAGTCTGACTGCGTCAGCTAGACCGTTCGCTCTACCTGACATTACGAAAGCATTCTTGAGCAAGTCTCTAAGCTTTAGTGTCCTCATCTGTAACTTGGGGTCCATAATAGTGCCAACCTCACAAAGCTGTTGTAAAGCAGGTGGCGTGCTCAACTCAGCACTGAGATGCCCTCAATAAGTGAGGGTGTTGATTACTACTGGAGCCCTGGGGTGTTGCTGTAAGATTAGCTCTGGACTACTAACTGCAAGGTCAGCAGTTCAAACCCACCAGTTGCTCCTCAGAAACCTTATGTAGGGTCGGTATGAGTTGGAACCGACTCAATGGCACTTAACAAAACAACAACAATATTACTACTGTGAGGAAAGGAACTGAGATTTCAGGACTTTGCCCATATGCCGGACCTCGAGTTAGGGACACACATCATTTCATTAAAGTATCTCAACCATCTTGCTGGAGTAGGGCTCTTCTCCCATTCTATGGAAGAGGAAATTGGGTTTTAGAGTTGCCAAGCAACCTGCCCATGATCACACAGATACTGCGAGTCACCAAAGCATATGAGCCTTAAGAGCTCAAAGTCCAGTCGCAGCATACTTCTTTCAGACGCTCCTGGAACCTCACTGTGTTCCTTAGAATCAAAGGCTGTGAAGGTGATCTCTTTCTGCTTTACAAAACTCCCTCTATGTGGTATTGACTAGGCTTACTGAGCAGAGTGGCAATATCCCAGTCTTCAGAACTTTCATCTAGTGTATAATGTTCTTTGGCCAGTAGGTTTCAACCAGTTTCAAAGTTGTGGGTCTCATATTGGACCATTCCTTGAGAATCAAATTTATAAATATTGGATGTAATAGAATGGAGGAAGGCCTATATTCATTGTGTCTTCCCCGACTTTCACAGATTCTAAGCTTCTTATGGTTATAAATTGCATTCTTCTTACTTTGTGGTGATTCCTGGTCCAATACTCCTAATAAGGTTAGTGAGTGCTTATCACAGCAATGTCATGTCATTTTTTTAAGATACAAAAAGTGACCCTCGAATATCTCAACATTTAGAGCGACTTTGTAGCAACAAAGGAATTTAATAAAGTTTCAGATTGCCTATTAAAGCTTATCTAACATCCATCTTATGCTTAACAAGATTTAGCAAATTTAATTTGACAATGTTTTGAGAGTCCAAGTAAAACAAAATCGTAAAGAGAGGGAGAACCAGACAATTGTAATCTTTCGTTTTCTTTTTTCCTTTCTTTCTTTGAGGTTAGTATTTTGTAACTCACCTCCTTTCTCAGTAATACATGTTGGGACAATGGCATTTGGATTCTGTTTTCACTTTTATTGATATTTCACATGCAACATCAGTTTGGCAGAGCTTTACTGGCTTCAAACAAGCAAATCATAGAAACCTTTAGAAGAGTCTGGAGGCCCATAAAGGCTAGGAAGGCGGAGCTACTGGTGATGCTCCTGGTGGGAGGCCATTTTGAATGGGCAAGTTCCCTTTGATGCGTTGCTAACCACCGCCACTTTCAGTAGCAATGCAGTGGTCCCTGGGCTCTCATTGAAATGTTTTTCTTTAGGAAAAAAAAAAAAAAAAATCACAGGAAAAATTTGACCTGCTAATGACATAATAAGAGAAGCTAAAAGCTAAATACACCTTTAAATGTCACAATGAAGTAGAGGAATTAAAATCTAAACAGTTAGGAAAGACTTTATAACCATTTCAAAAAGTGAAGGCGCAGAGAGAGATTAGTGTGCCTATTAAGGGTCTCCAGCAGCACCGTGGTGAAAGCGCTAGCTGATAACTGAAAGGTCTGTGGTTCGAACCCACCAGCCATGCCAGAGGAGAAGAACAAAGCCATTTGCTCCCGGAAAGCCTGGGAAACCCCTGGGTAGTTTTACTCTGTACAGTGGGGTCACTATGAGTTCTAATCTCCTCTACAGTATGGGTTTGCTCCGCTATTGGATAAGGCATCTGGAGAGAGGGGATGAGCATTTGGCAAAGTATTTCACTACTGAGTTTAAAGCGTTTATTTATGTTTTCATACGAAACTAACATCTATGGTTGTGGTGTGACAAGCAATAACTAGTCTTTCGACACAAATGATATTGTAACAGCTCTCCAAAAGATATTGAAGAGATATTTTTGCCATCCATTTGGTTTTGTGATTTATATTATGATACAGCTCATTCCCATCTATCAAACCTTGGAGATGAAACAGTACTGACAGTTCATTTTTAGGTATTGATTTTAAAAGAAAAACAAAACATTCTGAACCCACCAAAGGGAAAGAGGGAATTCTTTCTTGCCTTCTTTTGACATTCCTTGAGTGCTTATGTGCCATCTGGGCACTAAGGAATGGAGTCCTGATCTGGCACTGTAGGGTAAGCACCGCACTGACAACCACAAGACTTAGCTGTTCAAACCCACCAGCCACTTCTCAGAAACTCTATACTGGGTTGTTGTGAGTTGTAACTGACTCTACAGTACTTAGCAACAACACTAAGCACTAAGGAGATATATATATGAATGAGGCATCACGATAAGGCTTCAGATCTAGAGGCAGAGACCGCTGTACATCGACTTGCAGTCCTGGGTGAGTAGGTGTCCCCAGAGGAGAGGTGTGATTAATGGACTAAGAGGATGAAAAGCATCTGAAAGGTTAGGTATCCTCCTGAACAAAGGGGAGGGGAGGTTGTGAGGGGATGATAATAGCTTTTGAAGCAGAAGGGCTCGCTAAGGTTTGAAGGTCAGTTTGTGGTGGTGTGTGTGTGTGTGTGTGTGTGTGTGTGCGCGCGTGTGCGCGCGCATGTCCTAACAAAAGATGAGAGTTCCCTATAAACCATTTGGTGCTGTCTCAATAGAAAGTAAGAAACAGAAAATGGTATCAGTTTTCATGAGAGTAATAATGGATAAGTAATAATGGAAATGTCAAGGCATCCACACATTATTGGGTGTCTTGTCTTAAAAGAATGAGATAGTTTATTTAATTTTTAAAAGGAATCTGCCAATGGCAGTGACCTTCTCTAGAGCACAGTGCTCTCATCCCCTGCTTGCACCAGGTAGAAGGTGCTGTAAATCACATTTCAATGAAGCTGGCCTTTTTTGTTTTGTTTTTAAATGAAAGCTAAGAAACATGCCCAAAGTTCTTGTTATGGTCTGAATTGTGTTGGACTTGTAAATAGGATCCTGTTTGGAAATAGGAGTTGTCTTTTGTTATGTTAGTGAAGTCATCATGCAAGAGTAGGGTGGAACCTAAAACTAATTACTTACAGGGTCACTAGAAGTGGAAACCTACCCCACGGCACACCACCACCACCAAAGAAAGAACCCCATTAGCAATCACTCTGTATCACCCCTCCTCCCCCAGGCCCTGGCAGCCAGTAGCATGTTTTCTTTCTCTCTGGATTTGCTTCTTCTGGATATTGCCTATAAATGCCATCATTCAGTACATGGCCTCTTTGTGTCAGGCTTCTTTCACTGGCCGGGTTTTCAAGGTTCACCAAGGTTATCTGCATTAACAGTCATTTCCTTTTGATTGCTGTACACTCGTCTCTCATATAGAGGGAACAAACTTTATTGATCTGTTCACCAGCTGGTGGACATTTAGGTTATTTCCACTTTCTGGTCGTCCTCATTAATAAAATGAGAACTTTGTATTGGGAGAGGAAATTCAAAGCAGCTCTGAAATTCTTAAGACAATATGAAACTTAGTTTTATGTAAGACATTACCCATTTGCTTTTATTGTGTGTTGCATCAAGGATGTATTAAACAGTGCCTCCAATGACTAACAAAAGAAAAACTGATTCTAGATATAGTGGAATTATGACTGTCTGTCACTTAGTGTGGATGATACAAGCAACAAGAAAACCAAACCTATGCCATCAAGTCGGTTCTGACACATTGTTGTTCCTAAGTGCTGTGGAGTCGGTTCTGACACATAGGATTTCTGAGGAGCAGCTGGTGAGTTTGAACCTTAAAGTTAGCAGCCCAGTGCTTACCTTACAACGCCACACCAGGACTCCGAGCGACTATATAAGGTTTCCAAGTCTGTGAACTTGTACAGGGATAGCTTCATCTTTCTCTTGCTGAGTGCCACTGGTAAATTTGAACCATTGACCTTGTGGTTAGCAGTCCAATGCCTAACCCACAGTGCCACCATGAATGATATCACTAGAAGTTAAATATACCATCTAATTGTATTGATACTGCAAACTGTACAATTTTAGCATGAAGGAGTATAATACTTAAAGGTTAAAGATTCTGACGGTGTGATATCATTTCTTCTTAAATCTCAGCATAAGCTGTGCTTGCTCTGGGAAGCCTACTATAACCATCTGTTTCCAACAAAAGTGCATTTGAGATTCTAGATTTTATTGTCTATTAATTGCATAAAAGTGTACTGTCCAATAGAATATATTTTAGAGAGAGCTAGTTTTTTCTTTTTTAATTGTGGTAAAATATACACAATATAAAATTCACCATTTAAGCCATGTTCATGTATGCAGTCCAGTGGCATTAATCATTAATGTACAACCATCATCACTATTTATTTCTAATACTTCTCCATCCCCCACAGACAGACACTCTCTGTACCCATTAATCAGTAGCTTCTCATTTCTCTCCACCCTCACTCCCAGCCCCTGGCGACCACTAATCAACCTGCTTTTCCAATGCACTTGCCTCTTCTAGAGATTTCATATAGGTGAGATCATGCAGATTTCCCCTTTTGTATCTGGCTTATTTCACTCAGGATAATGTTTTAAGTTTGGTCCAGAAGCCTTTCCCATTGTGTGTATGCACCACATTTTGGGTGTTCATTTATCTGTTGATGAACACTTGGTTGTTTCCCACCTTTTGGCTATTGTGAGCAATGCTACAATGAACATTGGTGCACAGGTATCTGAGTCCCTGATTTCAAGTGTTTGGGGTGTATAGCTAGGGAGTGGAATTGCTAGGTCAGATGGAAATTCTGTGTCGAACTTTGTAAGGAATGGTCAAACTGCTTTCCACAGTGGCTGCACCATTTTACATAACAGTCAGCAGCCAATAGACTGATAACTCTCAACTAACTTTCCTGGTAGCTAAAGGAACTTTAGGAGAGAATTTGTATTGGTGTAAACCTGGAGTTTGCCTTTTAAAAAGAAAGTATTTATTCAACTGGTTCATAGATTCTGATAACTGTGTGTATTCAAAGGCAAATGAATAACTAAACTATATCTTGATATACAGACGGTGCTTGACTTAAGGTATATTTGAGTTGCAATGAACTGCACTTGTGACCATCTGTTGCTTTTTTTTTTTTTAACATCTTATCATTAGTGATATGAATATGAACAATGTACAATGTTGCAACACATAATTTGCTGATATTTTCATTCTTAGGTGTTGACTCTTTTTTTGTAAGTTTTTATTGTGAACTGAGTGATAGTTTACATGGAAGAACATCGGCTTAACACCATCATCTCATTGCAATGATTACAATCTCCTCCATGCATCATCATTCAACAGCATTTGCTTCCATTCACTGTTTTTCTTTTTTTTTTGGGGGGGGGGTGAGGGTGGGTGGTTGGGAGATGTACACAAACACACTCAGGAACATATGATAATTTAAACAACCAAAAGGCACATTCTGCAAGCCTGCCTCCTGGCTGCCAGCACCCAGTCCCTCTCTTTCCATGAGTCCAGAGTCCTCAGCTGCTCCCTCTCTCCATGTCCTCATCTCTGCCTCCATCTCTGGTGTCACTGCTTCTCTGGATAGGGTCTCACACTCCGCTTGTGCTCTTCTCTCTTGATAGTCCTAGGGTCCTCTGTTTCTGTACTGTAAGGTTAGCTACTCCCCTGTTTTTGTTATAAAACTTCTTCTACCTCTACATTTGTGGAAGTCACAATTAGTCATGATAAAATTTACTCACTATTGAATCATAAGAATCCTATCCCCATCTGTTTTCACCAGACCCATCTAGACAAGATGACAACTATTCAGTGGGGACTCTACCTTCCCCCATACATTCTTAAACTAAACGCTCTCTTGAAAACTTGTAAGCCAGTCACTTCGTGCCTTTATTGCCCCCTCATTTTAGGTAGCCAATGCCTAAGTTGCCTGTCCCTATCAACCCTGTATTGTTAATATTTAGATAATTTTTGAAAATTGAATGTAGCTAAATAGATACTTTGGAGTCCTGATGTGGCGCTGTGAGCTAATGTGTCAGACTGCAAAGTCATTTGAACTGCAAGGTTGGTGGTTCAAGCTCATTAGCTGCTCCTTGGAAACCCTCGCTATGGGTCGCTATGAGTCAGAATCGACTTGACAGCACTTAACAACAATAACCAATCTACCCTGTATACAGAGGGGATAGGATTGATTTTGGATGTGAAGATTCCTTCCCTCTCAGTTGGTATTTAGGTGTTCACTCTTAATTTTATGATTTACTGTTCAAAACACTGCCATACAGATTTAGTTTTCTAAACTAGATCAGCGACTTCAGTTACTTGAAATGGACTCAAACTCTGATCGTTTCACTAAAGATCTGGGAAGCAGTGAGATGGTACCATGAAATATATGAAGAAGAAGAACAAACTGACAGGTCAAGCAACTCTCACTAATATTCTGACTACAAATTCCATCCCCATTCCCAGGGATAACCCAGATGACCCAGAACCCCCTGTGAGTGAAGTTATTACTACAACTGACAAAAATGCCAGTGTTTTCAAGTCTTCTTCTTCATCAGAGTAGATTCTTATCATTTTTTAAGTGTGTATATTAAAAGATATCTGTAAGTTTATCTGTAATGTTTCCAACACCCAGAGACAAAATAAAGATCAAATTTGTCAAGATACTGGTAATAAAAGGCAATAATAATGAAGTCCTGGTGTGGAGCTATAGGTTAAGTACCGGACAGCTAACCACAAGGTTAGCGGTTCAAACCCACCAGTTGCACCTTGGAAACCCTATACAGGGTTGCTATGAGTCAGAACTGACTCAACGACACTTAACAACAAAAACAATAATGAAAACTAAGGGAAAAAAATGAATTTGCTCATTGACTTACATCAGACCCGACTTACGACGGAGTCATCAGAATAGAACCCTGTCGTAAATTGGGGATTACATGTATATATAATTTCAAATTAGAAAAAAGAGATCTTTACTTTTAATAATCAACTTCTGCATTGGGCTCTGTGTGAACAAGATGTATCTTCTTAGCAGATTCTCTGAAATTTTTGGAGACATAGGATAATAAACATTCTTCTCAGAAAAACAATTTCAACCTAGAACTCTTGACAGCTTCATTTTCAGGCCAGTCAGCTCAGATGTAAATCGAGCTGCCCAAAGAGAATTGGCAAACTAGTTTACTTGCTTGTAATTAAAAAAAGGGAAATTTCTAAACCACAGTCGTCTCCAATGCTAATGTGAACAACCGAATGTTATTTCCAGTGGATTTTTTTATTTCCTCCTTCTTGGCAAGCTGGTACAGCTCTGTGCAGTGGGGAATCAGAAAGCTTTCCTCAAGATAGAACCGCTCTTTGTGTTTAATGTACAACGGTGTAATTATCCTACACGTTCATTGCCCACATTCGCTGCATAAACCCAAGTTCAATGATTTCAAATTTAAACACTTAACTTTACACACTGTTAGTGAAAAGGGGGAAAAAAAGAAATCATATGAACTATGGACTTCTGGCAGAATAGTCCACGTGGCCAATGTTATTTACTTACATAATTGGAAAATGACTTGATTGCAACCATGTTGGAAATCTTTTCTTACATTGGATTTCTCCCTAATAGAATAGGTCACTTCGTTTTGTGATTTTCTTTGGTTCTGCTCAATGATACGACCTGGCTCAGGAGAAAGATCTAACAGATCCTGATAAAGAGAAAAACAAATGCAAGGATTTGAATTACACATCCTTGCAAATGAACTGCTATAATAAACAATTGCTGTCCACTTGGCTCCAATATTAGTTAGTATATCACCTTGGTATTGGGCATACAAATAAGTAACTCATTGATAACTTCCAGATGTTTCCCTTTTTGAGCTGGGCTGCATCTCCTCTACTTCCCACCTCTTCTTTAAATGGGACAATGTTTCAATTCTGAACTCCCTAAGGAAAGCTCCACAAAGTGCTTCACTTCTAATTTGCCCATCAAGAATGGCATCATTGTGTATTTGGGAAGAGAAAATGGGAGTTGCAGGAGGAAGCTGGGAAGCTGGGAGAGGCAGGGCCCCTATTTTGTCCACACAATGCACTGGACTGCAAGGTCAGTTTGAACCAGAAGTTCAGCAGTTCAAACCCACCAGCTGCTCCTGGGAAACCTACATGGGGTGGCTATGAGTCGGAACCGACTTGATGGTGTCTAACAACAACAGCAACAACAAAGTACGTTGAAGGGGTGCTTGGTCAGCCTGTTGCCATAGTCTATTGTGCATATGTCAGAAGATGAGGCAAACACTAAGATGCCTGTTGAATGGTTTCCCTATTTTTGCACATCTCCCTGGGTCCTACTTACCAGCTTTGAGATGCAAATGGAAGTAAAATTAAATCTGTGCTGGCTGAGATGGAAGGATGGAAAGAGGGGCTAACACATCAGCACTAGTGGTTAGAAAACAACCTTGTTGCTATGACCTTTGCTTCAGCAGTGACTGCTTTTGAGTGAATGTTTGCTTTTCAGCTTGCCTGCAAGGTTATATTAATTTCTTTTTTTCCTAGATTGATGGTCTACCTGTTCTGGATTTCATGTTAAAAAAGTCAAATAAAAGCCAGTTTTCCAGCACTATAATAATCTCAACGGTTTGCATTCATGATTGCAAACTATTCTTCAGTCTAAAGAAATTAATTTCTTACCTTCATAGTATCATAGAAGTTTGCTTGTAGATGGCATTAAAAATATCAATGCTGAAGTCTACAAATTCATTTTCCTTGTCTATATTAGAAAATAAAATTACCATTACATATGTAGGCTACACATCTTCATAGATTAGCTATAACCTGGTCTTTTTTCTAATCCTGTCATCAAATATTGTGACTCTCCTTTATTCTAGCTATCCAAGGCAGATCCAATTCTTTCCTTCAGATGCCTCCACCTAGCCTTTCTCATTCTTTGCCCTGCTATCACGTGAGATTGTGCCCTTTCGTCTATGATTTGAAATTTTGCTTTCCAAAATGTCAAGGTATTTTTGCAAAGTTCTTGTCTCATCTCTTCTACCCATATTTTGCACAATCCATGAGATATAAAATCTATTAAATATCAGGAAAATTATAGGATTATTATTATTATTTGCTACATCATAGGATAACTTTACCTTTTCACTGTATTGCAGTAAAACTGTTTCCTGTATGCGCTTCCGAGGCTGTAATCTTCATGGGAACAGAAGATTTTTTTTTCTCCTATGGAGTAGCTGGTGGGATCAAACCACTGACCTTGAGGTTAGCAGTCCAGTGCTTATCCTACAGAGTCACAGTGTACCCCAAAAAAACATTTCCCAAGACTTTATTAAAATACTGTGTCAGCCACTTTGTCCAAAACCTATATAGGTTGTGAAAACATCTAGTCAGATTTTTAACAAGTTTGAAGAGTAGTTTTGTGATCATCTGACTTAAATTATAGACTCTGTGCTATCCAGAAATTTACTCTGCTTCTCAGAGACAAGAGGTGGTTGTCGGGGCTATTCTAGGAAAAGACTGGACACACCTATCAAAACATGACCCCAGAAGATAAACTGGGTCCTAATGGAACTGCTTTGATGAGGGGTTGGGAGGAAAGCAATTTATTGATTTAGTGATGGTTAAAACTTGAAAGGAATCCTGGCGTGGCACTGATAAGCACTAGACGGCAAGGTCGGTTTGAACTGCAAGGTTGTCAGTTCAAATTCACCAGTCGCGCCTCAGAAACCCTATACAGGCTCACTATGAGTCAGAACCCACTTGATGGCACTTAACAACGACACGACAAAACTGGAGAGAGAGGCTAGCTGGTGGAATAAAAGTGTTGGTAACGTTTTTCTCTAGAAAAGAGATGGTGGTCTTGTCTATTTACACAATAGCAAAAGGTAATGTCAGTTCGGTCTGGTTCTCTGTTACCTACCTGCAAGTCACTCCCAGGTACCAACATGGGGATATGACTGTAGAAGTGAGAAGCAGTGGGCTGAGCATGTTGTTTGTTCTCTCAGACAAGATGTCCATTACCGCTTCTGCATCATTTTTGTTCCAAGACTTGGAATAGTAGCATGCATATGGAAATGCAGCCTACTTGCGTTGTAAATATGGACCATCTTCCAGAATTGTGTGCTCATGGAGACGTGAGTTGTGCATTTCATGACATCCATTTTTGAAGAACTAAGTGGAAAGATCATTTTTCACACATGTTTTACTTAAAGTTTCATGTCAACTTGACTGGGCCGGGATTCTCAGCGGTTTGGCAGTTGAGATGCAGCTGTCCTCCATGATAGGATTGGATGTGATAAACCAATAAGAGGAGTAAGGGTGGGATGTTGTTGGTGTCGTTGTTAAATGCTATTGAGTCCGTTCTGACCCTTAGCAACCCAAAGAACAACCCCTTGTGGTTGACTTTGCAGTCCAGAACATTAACCTGCAGCTCCACACCAGGACCCCTAATCCCACCACCACCCTGATCTGATTTACGGAGATCCCCAAAGGTGTTGTTGTTGTTGTTGTTGTTAGGTGCCATCAAGTCGGCACCGGTTCATAGCGATTCATTGCACAGCAGAACGCAACACTGCCCGTTCTTGGGCCAACCTCACTACTGTTGCCACGCTTGAGTCCATCAATGCTGCCACCTGGCCAATTCATCTCGTTGGGGATCTTCCTCTTTTTCTCTGACCCTCCACCTTACCAAACATGATGTCCTTTTTCAGCGACCGGTCCCTCCTGACAATATGTCTGAAATATGAACGACAAAGTTTGGCCATCTTGGCCTCCAAGGAGCACTCTGGCTGCACTTCTTCCAAAACGGATCTATTGGTTCTTTTGGCAGCCCAACGTACAAGTTGGGCTGTTAACCAAATGGTCAGCAGTTTGAATCCATCAGTTGTTCCATGGGAGAAAGATGAGGCTTCCTATTCCCGCAAAGACTTACAGCCTGGGAAACCCTATGCAAGGTCACTATGAGTTGGAACTGACTCCACAGTACACTACCATCACCACCAAACTGTGAGAGAATAAGTTGTTAAACCCATCCACATGTGGTATATCCATTATGAAACCACTAGAGGAGTAAGGTTTCACTCCTCCCAAACCCTACATTGTTGTTGATGTTAAGTACTATCGAATCCATCTTGACTCATAGTGACCCTGTATAGTTTCTCCAAGGAGCGTCTGGTGAGTTTGAACCACTGACCTTGTGGTTCAAGCCAATCTTGTAGTTCAGTACTTTAGTCCACAATGCCACCCCTATGCAGGGTCCACTATAACTCGGAACCAACTCAATGGCACGTAACAACCAAGTGAAAACTAAGACAACATAGTTTACATTTTATTTCATTCAAGAGGTGACACCACAAGCTGGTGTTACAAGACAATTTTGTTTCTATTTCTTTTGGATGATGCAAGGGATGGAGTGTCACTATATCAGCATGTCAGCAGGTGACCCAAACCTCCCCAGCACAGGCAGACCTCAGCGATATTGTGGGTTCAATTCCAGACCCTTAAATACCCAAGTATAGCAAGTCACATGAAGTATTTGACTTTCCAGTGTATATCAAAGTTATGTTGACACTCTATTAAATAAACAATAGCATTATGAAAATGTTTGGAATAGCCAAGTAACCAAATGAAATGTTTGAAATAAAAAATGTTATGAAAATGACCTTCAATTTGTAAAAAAAAAAAAGTATAGCAATAGCTGCAAAGCACAGTAACACAAGGTCTACCTGTAAAGGGTCATTCCAG
Source organism: Chrysochloris asiatica (assembly GCF_000296735.1). Lineage (NCBI taxonomy): Eukaryota > Metazoa > Chordata > Mammalia > Afrosoricida > Chrysochloridae > Chrysochloris > Chrysochloris asiatica. Next base: position 26,965,867 of record NW_006408536.1, read on the forward strand.
ACCTCAGCTAGACTCTCCATCCACCTAACCTGGCTGTAGCCTAGTAGAAAATGGGTTCTCTCCATCTTTGTTCAAACTTCTAGAAAAGATTTTTAAGCCAGTAAGAGCCAGTTGCCATCAAGTTGATTCTGACTCATGGTAACGCCATGTGTGACAGAGTAGAACTGTGTTGCAGAGTGTTTTCAGTGGCTGGTTTTTTGGATGTAGATCTCTAAGCCTTGCTTTTCTGGTTGGACTAGAGCCCCCAACCTTTCAGTTAGCAATAGACCGCTTAACTGCACCACTCAGCAAGTTTTAGAAATATACAAATCAGGATGTGCATACATGTACTTAGAGGTAAGACACAACGGGAAATATGCATGGCTCCTTGAAGTCCAGTCTTTAAATACTGACTCAGGGGGTGGAATAACTGGCTGAGATGTAATTTCCTCCCTGGTTCTCAATAGGGTGACAGTTAAGACCCCCAGGAGACATTTGGCCAAGTTTGGAGACATCTGTGGTTGTCACAACTGGGGAGGTAGGTCTACTGATGTAGTGGGCAGAAGCCAGGGATGCTGCCCCCGTACACACAGGGCAGCCCCACGTGACAAAGAATGACCTGGCCCCCAAATGTGGATCACACTGCCTTGGAGAAACTCTGAATTAGATCCCGTACACATGTCACTGCGTACATGCTCCTTACCACAGCGCTCAGAACAGCCCTCCACAGGACTCCCTGACTGATGCGGTCTCTTTGACTCCATGCCAAATGTTTAGAAAGAGACCAAAACCTTCAACCAAGTCCTGGGCATTTGATGTGTTCTTAAACAACCACATTGCACTACGAGTGAAGATATTCGAGCCTTTTTATTCATCTCAGAGTAAAATAGTCACATACAAAATAAAAGCAATGAGTAGTTCTGGGCACTTGTGTATGAAGTGTCTCTCCCAACTCTCCTTATTTTGAAAGTTCCTCCAGTTGAGAAAGGATTCCCATTCCCGTATCCCCCCCCCCCTTTCCAAACTTCTCTGGGTTCCTCTCACTATTCTTTGATTTTGTTTGGACTTTAAGTTTGATTTGGGGGAACTTCCCCCTGATCCAACCCTTTGCTTGTGGATCCTCAGTTGAGTCACTAAAGATCTATGAAAGAGCTGGCTGTGGTCCCTTTGTATCAACCTTTTCCCCTGCTGAGAGGAGCCCTGGGAGTTCTTTGTTTCTCTTTCTCAGAGAAAGTAGCAGATTTCTGCAACTGAAAAGCAAAATTTCCCTGCTGATTTTTGTATTAAATGGGGTCTCCAGTTTCTCACTGCCTGGTCAGTTTGTCACAGTGCTTTGCAGTGACACTGGAAGTTATGCCACGACTGTTACAAATACCACCAGGGTCACCCATGGTGGGCAGGTTTCAGCGGAGCTTACGGACAGATTAGGAAGAAAAGTCTAGCAATCTACTTATAAAAATCATCCAATAAAAACCTCACAGGTCACAAAAGTGGGGTCCTGGTGTAGTGCTGTAGGAGAGGCGGGGAAATGGGGCACAGAAATCTTGTGACCGAAATCCTGAGGAGTATTGAAGCCTGCTTCCCTCCTTGCTTGAGTAATTGTAAAGATGCACAGGACTTGCCCAGGGTGCATAACTGAGCAGCCTTATCCTGGGGCATACCATTAAGGAAGACCACCCATGAAAAGTCTGTATTTTAACTTCTTTGTGAGATACTTTACAGGTTAGACTGGTTTACCTAGTGTTGTAGGCATAACTTTAAAGGACAAACCTTCTACTGGTGCAAAGGAGAATGCTAGCCCCTGGGAGGAATCTGAATTAGAGTCTTGAAGAATCATGCATGCTCCACATCCCAGAATAAGTTCTGTCTGCTCCTACCAGAGGCCTTTGCGGTAGAATTCATCTTGAAGAACTGCTGTACACAAACCTAATTAGCGTGACCCCTCCTAAACAGGCCATTTCCCAGAAATCCCCACCTATCCCTATGACTAAACATGATGTCTTTTCCCTACCCAACAGTTTTTAAACCCCAGCAAAGCCTTTGCTTAGGGAAACATGGGTGAGCTTTGTGTTAAGCCCTCCCCATCGCTGCTTGCAAGTCTCTTTCTTTTAATAAACCTTTGCTTGTATGAAAACTCTACCTCACCTGACTATTCGCAATTAGTAGAAGACAAGACCCTTGTCTTGAAAGGGTTGTCACTCCTCCCTGTGGCACTAGGAAACCCTATACAGGGTCATTCTAGGTTGGAACCAATTTGATGGCACAAATGGAGCTGGAAGATGAACCCCCTAGGTTAGAAGACACTATGTTGTTGTTATGTGCAGTTGAGTCAGTTCTTACTCTTAGCAACCATATGCACAACTGGACCAAACACTGCCTGGTTCTCCATCATCCTCACAATTGTTTATATGTTTGAGCTCGTTACAGCCACGGTGTCAATCTGGCTAGTTAAGGGCATTCTTCTTTGTCACTGAGCCTCCACTTTACCAAGCATGATGTTCCTTTGTAGGGACTGGTCCCTCCTGATAACATGTCCAGAGTGTATCAGATGACTACAGTACACCAGATGTGTCAATGATCATGAAAGTGGTGCAAGACCAGGCAGTGTGTGGTTGTTGTATACAACGTCACCATGAGTCAGGTCAACTCAACAGCAACTGACAACAACTGACCTCCCAATTATTTGGTAAATGAGAGAAACATTATTGCGAACCTGAATGTAGTCTTGCACTTCTTAAAGTGACCCCAAACCAAAGCCACTGGCATGGAGTCTGCTCTGACTCATGGAGACCCTACAGGGTAGAGGAGAACTGCTCCAAATAGTTTCTGTATGGAGGTCAACTGCCTCCTCTTTCTCCCACAGAGTGGCTGCTGGGTTCAAACCGAGACCCTTTAGCAGCCCAGTGCTTAGCCAACTGTGCCACCAAGACACCTTCTTAAAGGGAGTTATTAAACATATAAGAAAGTAAATGTACTAATAAATGTCTATAAGCAATTGAATTGTTTATACACAAGGACCAGCTATATATAGTTCCAGAAAATAAGATCATTAGCCAGGATGGAATTGGGTTAAATTGCTGACCGGGACCACTTCTTGTCAGTATTATTTTTAGACGTATCATATATAGTCCTACAAAGAAATCCCAACCTAGCTTTCCAGGTCCTTCCCAGTCCAGAGCTGTTCTGTCCAATAGAAATATAATGTGAGCCACATATGCATTCAGAAAACGTTCTAGTAGTCCCATTAACATAAAAAAAAAAAAGTTGATGGATTTAATTTTAATCATATATTTTATTCAGCCCAATATACCCATGATATTACCATTTGAACATGCCATTAATGATCTAAAAATTGTCAGTGAGATAGTTTGCATTTTTTTGTACTCAATTTCAAACTCTGGTATGTATTTTTTATACCCTACAATGCATCTCAATTCAGACTTACCATATTTCAAGTGATCAGTAGCCACACAGGGCTTGTGTGGTCTAGATCTTGATAATATCTCCAACTCCATTCATGTTTTCACTCTTCCTAGTAAAAATCATCTTCCAGCCTTTTTTTTTTTTTTTTTTTAACTCCTTCTTAGTCCCAAGTGTTCTCTTTAATTTCTTGGTCTTTGAATTAGTGTCTCCCTAGGGCACTTTCACTCCACTATCCCTCCCACACTACCTGGTTAATTCCTATTTACCCTGCACAAAAGTTGGTTCCTCTGGGAAGACCCATAGGGGAAGTTAGGGTTCACTACCCATGCTCCAATGCTGCTAGTACTTTCCACTCCATCGTTCTCACTCACTTATTTTCTGAAGTAGTTTAGTAGTTAGTAGTTTCTCTGGGAAGGCAGGAACAACTCTACATAACCTATCCATTACCGTGAACTCATCATTTCGAACATTGGACTAACACATAACAGACACATAATAGATTTTGTGGTATGACTAAACCAAATATAAGTATGCTATATGTTCACTCACATACATCTATAATAATGCCTATTAGAAGCAGGTGGAGTCCTGGTGTGGCACTGCGGACTGTAAAGTCGGTTTGAACCACAAGGTCAGCAGTTCAAACTCATCAGTCACTCCCCAGAAACACTACACAGGGTCGCTATAGTTCAGAACCAACTAGATGGCACTTAACAACAACAACAACAGAGCCCTATGGGAGTCCTGGCATGGCACTGTGGGTTAATGCGCTGGACTGTAAGGTCGGTTTGAACTGCAAGGTCAGCTGTTCAAGCTTACTAGCCGCTCCTTGGAAACCCTATTCAGGGTCACTATGAGTCAGACCTGACTAGACAACACTTAGCTAGAGCAACAAGATCCTGTGAGTTGAAATTGACTCAATAGCAATCTTTTGGGTTTTGTTATTAGGATATTAAGAAATCCTGGTGGTGTAGTGGACTGTTAACCGCAAGATTTATGATTCAAACTCACCAGCTGCTTCCTGGGAGAAAGATGAGGCTATCTGCTCCTGTAAAGATTTCCAGTCTTGGAAACTCTATTAGGGTTGCTATGAGTTGGAATCAACTCGATGGCAGGGCGTTTCGTTTGGGGTTTGTTATTGTAGTTAGGTTTGGTGTTTCAAGTTGGTTCAGACTCATAGCAAACCTACACACAACAGAACAAAACACTGCCCAGCCCTGCGGCATCCTTGTGATTGTTATGTTTGAATCCATTGTTGCTTCCACTGTGTTAATCTATCTCCTTGGGTGTAGTCCTCTTTTTTGCTGACCTTCCGCTTTACCAAGCATGATGTCCTTCTCCAGGGTTTGGTCCCTCTTGATAACATATCATGATATGACATCTTGCCATACTTGTTTCTAAGCAGCTATTTTTCTTTACCTCTCCCAAGACAGATGTGTTTGTTCTTCTGATAGTCCATGGTACTTTCAGTATTCTTCACCAACACCATAATTCAAATACATGAATTCTTCTTTGGTCTTCTTTATTCACTGTTCAACTTTCATACACATATGAGGTATTTGACAATACCATGGCTTGAAGCAGTAGAAGGTATATGGGATGTGATCACCACGGAATGGCCAACCATTCACTATCAAAAGAGCAACATTTACCTAAGTACAAAGTTGAGAATGGATGGGGAGGAGGGTGGAATGGAAATAAAATAAGAACCACAGTAAGGAGGTGGGATAACTGTTGTTACATGGAGGGGATTGCAGCCACCAAGATGAAACTAAGTGTGTGATTTGTTGAATGTACAACTGATGATCTACTCTATAACCCCTGACCAAACAGATTGGATACTACTCCGTGGAGATTCTACTCAATTCACAATAAAATTAAAAAAAAAAAAAACAGTAAGAAAATATCAAGGCTTGGGTCAGACACACCTTAATCCTCACTGACATCTTTGCACTTTAACACTTTAAAGAGCTCTTTGTAGTTGTTGTTGTTATGTGCCGTGGAATCATTTCCGACTGATAGTGACCCTGTACAGGGTTTCCAAGGGAGCAGAAAGCCTCATCTTTCTCCCGCGGACCAGCTGGTAGTTTTGAACTGCGGACCCTGAGGTTAGCATCCCGATTCATAACTACTACGCTACCAGAGATCTACCTTGTGCAGTTGTTGTTGTTGTTGTTATGTGCCATCGAGTCGGTTCCAACCCATAGCGACCCTGTATAGGGTTTCCGAGGGTGTAAATCCTTACGGGAGTAGAAAGCCTCATCTTTCTCCCGCGGAGCAGCTGGTAGTTTCGAACCGCTGACCTTAAGGTTCGCAGCCCGATTCGTAACCACTACGCTACCAGAGCTCCTTTAGGTCATTTAATTTTTGACTGCTGCTTCTATGAGCATTGATTGTGGATTCAAGCAAAATGAAGTCTTTAACAACTTCAATCTTTTCTCTGTTTATCATGATGCTATTTATTGGTTCAATTATAAGGATTTTTGTTTCTTTACATTAAGATACAGCCCATACTGAAGGCTGTCTTCCTTGATCTTCATCAGTTACTATTTCAAGTCCTCTTTGCTTTCAGCAAACAAGGTTGTATCATCTGCATATTGCAGGTTGTTAATGAGTATTCCTCTAATCCTGATGTCATGTTTTTCTTCTATAATCCAGTTTCTCAGATTATTTGCTCAGCATACACATTGAATAAGTATGGTGAAAAGGGTTTGTTATTAGGATATTAGATACCAATGTGTCAACAACAACATTCCTAAAAGTAGGTGTGTTTAAGCTTACATAATCACAGCTACATATATTTGATCATCATTTAGCCTTTCTAAGTGTGTATTTCCTTCACTAAAGACAATAATGATAGTACCGCTCATGTCAACTTTAAAGAATTCCTCTGAAGATTGGGGAAAAAATAGTCATGTGAAAGCTATTTTTTATTTTTTGCCTCTAAATTAATTAAAAGGCAATTTGTGTTTGGGATTTTGTTGTCCAACAGGGCCTAGGTCCTTTTTTTTTTTTTTTTTTTTTAAGTATTTATTATTTTTATTTTAATGTAACTCATTTCATTGTAAATGTATACAATTTAATTTTTAAGAATTACCATGTTTAACAACTGGCAGGGAGAATTCCTGAAAATTTAATAGGCATTTCCTGAGCATAGATATGAATCTGATCCAGCTCACTGTTAAATACATTTGCTTTGGTGGTCACATGGCTTGCTTGTTCACTTCTTAATAAGACTGCATATTTTCAAGGGATCTGATGAGGTAATGAGGAGATGTACCATAATCTGAAGGAGGGACCAGCCTGACCCTTTCATATAGACCTTTTGTCCCCACCTTTTTTTTGTTTTTGTTTTTTTTTTTGTGTGTGTGTGAATTATGTGATCGTTTACATGAGAGAACATTAGCTTTATAGTCATCCTATCATATATTGTTTCATTGCCATGGTTACAGTCCCCTCCATGCATCATCAACCAACCAAAGGGTATACCCTGCAAGCCTGCCCACCCCCCCACCCCTGGTCGTCAGCACACAGCCCCTCTCCCTCTCTGGGTCTAAAGTCCCCAGCTGTTCCCTCTCTCTATGTCTTTGCCTCTGCCTCCATCTCTGGCGTCACTGCTTCTCTGTGTACAGTCCTGCTCTCCACTCTTCTCCCTTGATGGTCCCAGGGACCTCTGCTCCTGGACTGCAAAGTCAACCACTTCCCTCCTTTTGCTACAAAATGTCTACCTTTACATTTCCAACCCTCACAGTCAGTCCTGATAGCAATTATTCACTATTGTACCACAAGAGACCTATCCCCATCTCCTTTCATCAGCCCCACCCAGACAGATTGGATACTACTCCATGGAGATTCTACCTTCCTCTGCGCCCTCTGGATCTAGGCTCCTCTTGAAAACCTCAGGTCCTTTTATCTGGTGGCTTTCCATCCCCTTAGTTCATCGGAGTCCTACAAACTCCAGTCTACCAAATGAACATGTTGTTGTTAAGTGCTGTCCAGTCAGTTCTGACTCATAATGAATGACCCTGTATAGGATTTCTGAGAAGTGGTTAGTGGGTTTGAACCTCTGACCTTGCCATTCCTAGAAAAATATAGCTTAGGCAAGAGGTCAGCATATTTTCTCAATAAAGGACCAGGGAGTCACTATTTTAAGCTTTTCAAATGAAATGCTTTCTGTTGCAACTATTTTGTTCTGTCATTGTAATGCTAAAGTAACAATAAACTGTATCCCAGGGAATAAGCATGGTTGTGTTTCAATGAAATTTTATTGATAATGAGTCGAATTTAGCCTATAGGTCACAGTTTGCCAACTACTGACTGGGATTTGTATGTGCCCATGTGGGTAAGAAATAAGGATTTACTCAACATACAACCTTTGCTTTCTTACATGAATTTAGCATATAATGAAATATCACACAAATCAATAAAAAAATAAACTGATTGTTCAAAATATGAGTATAAAGAAAATTGACTGGGAAGAAAGTTGAATCTCCCTTCAAGCAATAAACTAATTAAAGATGAATTCAATCAGCAAGTGGAAAAGAATGAAACTATTTAAAAGTATATAAGAAAATATATTTGTACCTTTATTTGGTCACTAAATATGGAAGGAATCCTGGCGTGTGCTGCAGGATAATGAGCTGGACCTCAAGGTCGGATTGAACCGCAAGGTCAGTGGGATGAGGTTGTATTTGTCAACATAATTTCCTAACTTCTGAAAGCTCAAAAAGCATAGAGAAGAAAACAAAAGACAGTCAACAAAGAGATAGGAAACAGTTTTCAGAAATGGAACAAAGAAATAATATTCTTGCATAAAGAGCTCTGACCAGTAAGAAAAGTACTGAAACCCTGGTTGTTGATAGTAAGTGCTGTCAAGTCAGTTCTGACTCATAGCAACCCTGTATAGGATATCCAAGGAACGGCTGTTGGACCGCCTACCTTGCAGTCCAAACTGACCTTGCAGTCCAGTGCTTATTCTATGGTGAACACCAGGACTAACTCTGGTTAGAAATATGGGAAAGGGACTTGAACAGGCAATCCAGAGAAAAGGAATAAAAAATAGCAAACAGAGAAAAAATATTTACAATCCCTTTCTGGTGGAGGGCTGTAGGATAGGCACTGGACTGCTAACCAAGAGCTTGGCAGTTCAAACCCACCAGCTGCTTCCGGGAAACCCTATACAGGGTCGCTTTGAGTTGGAACCAACCCGACGGCATTTACCAACAACAATAACAATGGTAACAAGTTATCAAAAATGTATACACTAAAGAACAGAATACAATTTTGCCCTTTTCCTCCTAATTAAAAAAAAAAAAAAGAAATAAAAAAAAAAAAAAACAAAACTTGAGGTGAATTGGAGCAAGATGGCGGCAGAAACAATTGCACACTCCTGTCCCCTCACAACCAATCAAAAAGTGCTGAAACTGATCATCTCAGAACTCTGAATACCAGTCAGAGGGCTGGCAGACCTAAGAGTACACTGACTCGTCCACCTCCTCTCAGCTCTCCACCCGCAGCATAGCTTTCTTGAACCGGTGCTCCTTGGTGGAGTTCAGTGTTGAAACAGCAACACATTTATTTTAATGAGATATCTTCTCTCTCTCTCTTTTAGAATTGCATTTTTGTTGCTGGTGCTCCTTTGTTATTATAATTTTTAAAAAAGGTCTTATTTTACACCTCTTAAATACTTGTATTAGTCAAATGCTACAGATACCTAAACAATTAATTCTTCCAACAAGCAGAAATAAGAAAAAGTACTGTGCCAAAGAACATTCTAATTAGTCTTAAATTACCCTAAAAAAATAAAATAAAATCAGGTCAATCATTCCAACAATTACCTAAGGTTACTGCCTTTTGAGATACTTCCTTTTTTTTTTTTTTTTTTTAAGTAGCTTTTAATTAGCTATGCACTATGCACGTTCATTATAAGGATAAGTGCAAAAACAGTCAAGGTCTTTTCAATTGCCTCATATACATATGAAAGTTGGACAATGAATAAGAATTGATGCCTTTGAGTTGCGGTGTTGGAGATGAATATTAAAAGTACCATAGACTGCCAAGAGAACACACAAATTCATGTTGGAAGAAGCATAGCCAGAATGCTCCTTGGAGGCCGGGATGGGGAGACTTCGTGTCTTATACTCCAGGCATGGTACAAGTCCCTGGAGAAGGATAGCATTCTTGGTAAAATGGAGGATGACCCCCAACAAGATGGATTGACACAGTGGCAGCAGCAATGGACTCAAACCTAACAACAATTGTGGGGATGGCAAAGGGTCAGGCAGTGTTTCGTTCTGTTGTACATAGGGTCACTATGAGTTGGAACTGACTCAGTGGCACCTAACAACTACAATAACAAAGAAGTTAGATAGCAATTGCATCTTTCAAAGATAGCCATGTAACATTTTGGTGTAGCTTTGCTCAAAATGCTTTCAAAGCAGACACACGAATAAAATATCATTCATTTTCACACAAAGTTTGATTCAACACATGTTGACTTGAGTGTCTCTTAGGGAGCAGAACGGCAATTATGGGGCTGTGTCTCCTGGATGGCATCCTTTTTGCTACTCTGCCAACTGGGCATTCATCATCCCGTGGATGTCCTTATACATCAGTACATTTGACTCTACCGTAGCATATTAATGGCTATATAATTGTACCAGATTGTGCTTTCCAAAATGGCTAAAGCAATCCTTCTATTCTTCCGTATACTTCCTGAGTCTGGACACATCTTATCAAGAGGGGAAATGTATCTCCCCTCACTTGGTGAGATTTTTGTGACTCTGCTCAATTCGATGGTAGTGATGCATATAACTTCCAAAGGAGACCGTAAGAGGTGGCACAACTTCTGTCTGCTCTCTCTTGGGACACTTGCCCATGGAATTCGGTTGCCATATTGTGAGGAAGCCCAGGACACATGGAAAGGCTGGGTGTCATTTCTCCAGCTGATAGCCCCTCGCTGAAGTCTCAGGTGACAACACACTCAACACATGGCTGGCAGTTGATGCCACTGCAGCTGATGTCAAATAGAGCAAAGAGGGCTATCTCCACGGAACTATTTCAAAATTCCAGAATTGTGAACAAAATTTATGTGGCTTATTTTAAGTCACTAAGTTACCAGGTGGTTTGCTAAATAGCATCAGATAAGAGGAACACCAATACTCCTTTGAGTGGTCACCATGTCACAATTTTTATAGTCAATTCCTTATTTTGAGGGACTTCATAGAATAAGCATTGGAGAGTAAACCACAAAGTTGTCCAGTCAAGCCCACCAGATGCTCTATGGGAGAAAGAAGAAGCTTTCTGCTCCTGCAAAGATTTGTAAGTCTCAGAAACCCTGTGAGTTGGAACCAACTCAATGGCAGTTGACAAAACTAATGTACTGTTCCTAGTCTTTGGATGTTGTTATTTTGCTAATATAAACATCACTGTACATACATCTCGGTACACAGTAGAATGTATATTAATATTTCCTCAATAGCATTCCCAGAGATAGAATTGCAGTCAAAGATTAAGGGATTTTGCTGCAGAATCTGGGTATGTCAATTGAATGCAGTTTAGCAGCTCACATATGATTTATAAATGTTTAAACTTAAAATGTTTTGGCAAAATCATACTTACAAATTCATTGGAAAAGAAAGGAAAATCCACTGATCTATCTATCCGAAAGAAGAATGGCTTTTAAGCTAAAGAAAATTTGTTCAAATGTTTAAATTAAGGGGTGAGAAAGTGATTATGCAAACATGAATGTCAAAGGTGACACTCTCCTACTTGAGTCTGATTATGTATTTGTCACATATAATCCCCAACTGGGTCCCAAATGCATTTAGTCACTTAATATACTGCAATGGTAAGATAACCTTTATCTGATGAATTTTAACTTCTGGGACGCAAAGATACCTTCAAGTCTAGAAAGTTCCCTTGAGCTTTGTGAGGACTGAATAATTTGGCTGCAAGTCTGAAGACTTTGTCTAGGCAGGCTTTTATTGGAGTCTATATTGCGATTCTTTTTCCAGTGAGGAAACAGTGGTTCAGATCAATGGTTTGACCAGAGGTAATGGTTTGATGGGTTGTGGAGAATAGCTAAGAGTTGACAATTACTGTGCGGTCTTGTTATTGTTGTGAAGTGCCATCGAGTCAGTTCTGACTCATAACAACACTGTATAGGTTTTGTGAGGAGTGGCTGGTGGATTTGAACCACCAACCTTGTTGTTAGCTTATCCTACAGTGCGACACCTTGTGATCTTAGCTGATGATAATTTTTATCTAAAAGTATTAGGTAAAGAAAAAGATTACAAAGTTTAAAAGCAATGCTTTTGTGTTAGGTGTTGCAAATCTTTAGTCCTGGCAATTCTAATATCAATGTGCCTTACTAATTACCTCCTATGAAGAGTGTGCTCTAGAAAACTTGGTGGGGTAGTTCTGCTCGGTCACAGGAGGTTGCTAGGAGTTAGAATCAATTTGACAGCAACTAGCAGGAGCATGCACACACATATATACCTGTCACCCTTCAATATAAGAATAGCTTACGTCTGTATGGGCATTTAAAGTTTACAAGTTGCATTCCCACTGGTTTTCATGGTTTCACTGAATCTTCATAACAAAACTAAGAGGTCAGCATTATTTCCATCACTTTGTAGATGACAAAACCAAGACTAGAGAAGTTTAGTAGCCAGACAAAGACATCTCCAGGACTTGAGCACAAATATTCTGGGCCCAGCTTAAGGTCTTTTAAAGTAGAAAGCAGAAAAGTCTTACCCATCCTTTAAAGATGATCTTTTGCATTATGCTGAAATTTATCACGTAGAGGAGGAGCCAGCAAATAGTTTCTGTGAAGGGCCAGAGAGTAAATATTTTCAGCTTTTTGGTCATGAGATTTCTATCATCACTACTCAGTTCTGACCTTGTAACACAAGCAGCCATGCACTACTTACATAGCGAATATGTAAGCAAATGGACAGGCTACGTTGCAATAAAACTTTATTTGAAAAAATAAGACCAGATTTGGCCCGCAGGCTGTAATTTGCCAACTCCTGGCATAAAGGATGAGTAAGCATAAAAGAATCATAAGACTGTTCCTGCCCTTTCCAACCTTTGTACTTCCTTGCCTCCTAGAAATGATTTTCATTCATTTCTTATTTATCCTTCTAGAGATTCTTTTTCACAAATACGTAGATTGACTTGTAGTCCCCCCACTGGTCCATGCTTCTTTCTCTCAGCCTCATGTTGCCTTGATTACCTGGGCATCTGGCCCATATGAATACACAGAGATCTGGCATTCTTTCCCGCAGTTGTAGAGGGCGTTAGTATACAGATGTGTCACGGTTTCTACCCTCTATGGATGGACATTTGTGTGAGTGCCATTCTTTTGTTTGACTGTGTGATATTTTATGCTTGTGCTGGTGACACTGTGGAAGAGATTCTTAGAAGTAGGATAGCTGGGTAGAAGGATACATGAATTTATAATTGTTAGTGTTAAGTGCTGTCCAGTCGGTTCTGACTCATGTGAGCCTGTATAGGGTTTCCAAGGACTTTGAACTACTGACCTTGTGGTTCACACTGACCTTGCGGTCCAGTGCTTTATCCCACAGCAGCCCACCCTGCGTTATTTGTGGTAAGATTTTGTCCTTCCTCTGGCAACCTATGTTTAAGTCTCCCGACAAAAGTCTATGTAGACAAACCTTTGGAATCAGACCCCTGTGCTGATGAGAAATGAGCTCTGGGTGTAATATCTGTGTGCATTTATGGATCACAAATGAGATTGAACACCTTCCTGGACATTCAAGGACCAGTTAGATGCCTGCTTGTATGTCAAATCCTTTGCCCACTTTTCTTTTGGGTAGTAGATTTTCCATATATATATATATATCCATCTTTGTAACCCCTCCCTGAAAAAGTCTTGGTTTTCGGATCCACATCATGTCAAAATGGCAGTTTGGGCATCCTCAGGGGACTCAAACTGTGTTCTTTTCAAATGTTCTTTGAGTTTGGGGAACAAAAAGAATTCTGAATGGGCAAGATTAGGGCTGGAGCATAGATGGGATAAAGTGTCCTAACAGTCCTTTCTACCCTCAAAGAATAGCAGGTGCACTGTTGTGATGAAAAATAAAAAATAAAAATTCTTCAGCACAACTTTCTTGGCCATTTTCTCATCGGTGCAATTTAAAATTTTCATAAAACTTCTTCATATTATGCTTGTCCTGTGTTCTTTGAGAAAAGCTATTATGATGACCCTTTGGGGACCCCAAAGAACAGATGTCATAACCTCTCTGCCTTGAATTTAACTGGCCCAGCAGATCCCACTGGAAGTCACTGTTTCGATTGGACCTCTTTTTTATGAAGGCTCCCTACTGAGGTGAAAACCAGCCTGTTGCCATCCACTGTCTGCAGAAACATGTTTAAATATGTTTTTAGAATAAGCCCATGCGTATATGAACTGGAACCCTAGTGTTGTTGTTGTTAAGTGCCTTCGAGTCGGTTCTGACTCAGAGTGACCCTGTATAGGGTTTCTGAGGGGCAGCTGGTGAACCTGAACTGTTAACCTTGTGGTTTGCAGTCCAGTGTTTATCCACAGTGCCACACCAGAGGGCCGGAACCCTAGTAACAATACTTTTTTTACTTACTCTCATAGGAGCTCTGGTAAGGTAGTGGTTACGAATCGGGCTGCGAACCTTAAGGTCAGCGGTTCGAAACTACCAGCTGCTCCGCGGGAGAAAGATGAGGCTTTCTACTCCCGTAAAGATTTACACCCTCGGAAACCCTGTACAGGGTCGCTATGGGTCGGAACCGACTCGATGGCACTTAACAACAACAACAACAACTCATAGATATTACCTATGGAGCCCTGGTGGTACAGTGGTTAAGCACTTGGCTGCTAACCAAAAGATCAGTAGTTTAACCCTACTAGCCACTCCACTGCGTCCGTGCCGATTACAGCCTTGGAATCTTTATGGTGCGATTCTAGTCTCTCCTATGGCCTAACGATGAATCAGAGTCAACGCGACGGCAGTGGGTTTGGTTCAAAGAGTACCTGATAATAAGGAAAATAAAAATCTTTTCTAATTAAGAAAAAATATGATATTACATGAATCTGTTTTAAAGCTACCTGATTCTATTGTGCAGGCGAGTCTTTATTGCTGTTGTTAGTGGCTGCCTGTCCTGGCTCCGACTCCTGGCAACATTATGTATGACAGAAAGAAACAGTGTGTCCTCTTCCTGATTCAGAGTCTTTATTCAGACACTTTAAGTAACTTTGCAGTTGTTTGCATATAATTTGATCATGAAATCTCTTAAACTGAGTGTAACTGGAATCAATAGCATCATATTGCAAGTGGTCAATAAGGAGCTCTGATGACGCCGTGGGTTAAGTATTGGGCTGCTAAGTTAATAGTGATATCAAAACCAAACAGCACGTTCCTCTTTGAAGGTTATGATTCATCTGTCAGATGATAAACTATCAGAGCATTGAATTGTACGTTGTTATGTTGTTTTGTCTGAATTCATTCGCTGCTCAGTACCTTCAGACCTTCTCCTACTTCCCTTCCCCCTGCAAAGGGGAATCAGAGAATGGAAGTTAAGAGGGACAGAGAAGTGATAACCTTTGCAAGCCCCCCACCCCCACCCCAGCTCATTTTGCCTAGCGAGGTGGCGGTGTCACCCAGTGAAAGGGAGAAGCTGGCTGGGGACCTGGATGGGGGTGCAGACATGTGATGTCACAGGTTGTATTGTCTCTTGGAAACTCATCCATCAAGCCGTCACCACTGATTCTCTTTGGGGTCACTAAGGAGAGAGGCTCCGGCCCTGGTGGGGGCATTCTGCAGGGTTCGTGTGTAGCCGAGCTGGTGGGGTGGAGCCAATTCCTTTTCTTTCAAAGGCCCAAATGGCAAGCTGCCAGCAGAGACACAAGCCCAGCAGCGGCTCCTTAGAAAGACTGATGTGAAGGCAGACAGCCCTCACCGCGAATGGTAGAACCATGCCATCTGCTTCCCTCCTAGTTGATTGATTCATGCTGGCCGGGCTTTGAAAGGATGTGATACAAGGTAAGCCGAAACGGGAAGGGGGGGACTTCAGATTGGTGGTAGCATTTCATTTCGCAAAGAGAGCTGTCGTTATCTGCCCTAAGTTAAAAGGGTATTTGTGTTTCTGAGGTGTGCATAGGATTTTGAATGGCGAATGACGAGCGCGAATCCTGGCCTGGGAAGAGACGGTCAACTTTCCCGCTGACAAGAGGCCACTCCTCACATCTGAGCCACTGACTCCTTTTTTATTGACTCTTTGAACTTGTGTAAACAGAGTGGCTTTCAGGATCTTTGAGAGCGCTCTGAGAGCTGTTTTCAGGTCCGAGTTTCTGCCTTTTCTGGCCGCCTTCAATGGATTCTCAGGTTGGGGAGAATGAAAAAAAACCAAGCTGTGACCTAGACGTTGGCATGAGTCCTTAAAAGGAAGAGCTTGGAGCTGATTTCTGCATAAATCTTTGGACCTTACTCAGTTCTGGGGCAGTAGACAGGGGTGTAAAACTCTGGAACTTTGTGACCGAACTGTCCCTGAGACACCAGCTGGCATTGGGAGAGTCTAGGAACGAGCACCTGCACCTCTTGGTGCTTTGTCACAGACCTGTCATGTCCCTGGCTTGATACTGTGAGTCTCAGTTGCCAGGGAGTTGGGACTGGGGTCGATGCCTCTCAGAGGACTCCCCCAGCAGGAATTGAATGCCAGTAGCAGCTTCAGCTGCCTCCTCCCTCCTACCCCCAGAAGGCATTCGGGGGTGTGTGTGCTGATTCTCCTGGGGAGAGGATTAGAGAGGAAGAGAGTGGCTTTGTGAGGAAAATCCAGGGGAAGCTTGCTGGGAAGGAACTACCCCCAAGGTACAACCGACTTCAGCTTGCAGACCTCGGTCCAGGGATCCCACGAAGCCCAATTGCGGGGCCCAGAGCAGCAAAGGTTGCTTGCTTCCAGTCTGCTTAAGGAGGGAAAACTGGTAAGGCTAATTTTCTTTCTTTTGCTTAGTGATGCTACTGTGATTGCTTGATTCCGGTGCACTGTCAGAGAGAGGGAAGCTCGGTGAGTCTAGGACACTCTGTATTGTCTCTCTCTTGCCCGCCTGGGATTTGAGAAAGGCGCTGCTTTCTGCACAAAGGGCTGGGAGCCAGCGAACACTTACTTTTCTCAAACTTGACTGGCATGGCTGAAAACACATATATACGCAGACACTGTACCCCAGACCTCAGAAATAGAGGATGGCTGCATTTTCAAAGCAATATTTCTATTTAAATTTTATTTGTTGGGTGGACCAACTGCATGAAGGTGGGAGGAAAATGGCCTTTCTGGAAAAGTCCACATCATCTGTTTCCCTGTGAGACTGTCTTTTACCTTTGCATGCTTCACTTGGCTAGGGCCCTGCAGACCCTAACCACTGCTAATCAACCAGGTAGGGGTAATTGTTCCTACTAAAACAAGGAAATTGGGCTTTGCGTTAATCATGAAGTTTATAGGAGCAGAGAACTGAGGAACCTGTCTCCAAGGCAGCAAGACTAGATCTCCTTCAGTGTTTTCCAGGCTTCAGTTCATTCACCCAGCCATAATTGGCAAGCATTGCTTCTTACAACTTAATGATGCTAATGTTTTATTTTTAGAATTAACTTTGGGATTTGGCTGAAAATATATAGGACACATACATGACATATATATATGTATGATACACACAGAGATACACAAAAGGGCTCCAAAAAGTTCATGGAAAAAATTCATTTTCTATCAATTCCATTTTTTCATCAACTTTATGAAGCCCCTCGTACTAATGTATATATACACACGCATACACACATGAGAGGGCTTCAAAGGGTTCATGGAAAATTGGAACTAAAAAATGATGGAAGTTTTCCACCAACTTTTTGAAGCCCCCTCATATATATCCTTTTATCGTATCCTGCGAAACTTGAGCATGGATAGTTTAGAAATATGTGAATTTCATTTGAGGCAAACGATCCCTCAGACAAACCACACGTCGTACCCTTATGAGGAGCATGTGTGTAGAGTTGGGGAGGTAGAGAAGAGACAAGTGGCCTCGAGCCTTTGCTTCTGTTAGGGTCACTCCTCTTAGCTGTGACCCAAATTCCTGAAAACCCTGCCCACCCCTCCCTCACCACCCAGATTGGAGAGATTATCTTTGTGGTGGTTTTCCTCTGAGAGTGTTGGGGTGCTGTCTAATTTAGATGGCTTGGCACTACTTTCCCACCTCAACCCTGTCCCGCATTAAAATAAAACTCAAGACCTTGCTTGATGCAAAGTCCTGATGGCAGATGTTTGGTTTCTAAACTTGTATGAAGTATATAATAATACCTTTACTATATAATAATACCAAATAATACCCTTATTATCATACAAATGAATTACCCAAGTCTGCAAGTTTTACTTCGATTGAAATTGTTGTTGTTGTTATTGTTGTTATGAGCTGAGCCGGTTCCGACTCGTAGTGACCCTGTATAGGATTTCCAA
Source organism: Chrysochloris asiatica (assembly GCF_000296735.1). NCBI lineage: Eukaryota > Metazoa > Chordata > Mammalia > Afrosoricida > Chrysochloridae > Chrysochloris > Chrysochloris asiatica. Next base: position 26,983,762 of record NW_006408536.1, read on the forward strand.
GGAGCAGCTGATGGGTTTGAACTGCTGACCTTATGGTTTGCAGTCTAGTGCTGATCCTAGGTCTAATGAAGTCATCTGGCCAGTTCTTAAAATGACCTGATTATATGGATAGTAAAAGATTGAAGATATTTGCCATTTATTTCATTTGCCATTCTCAGAGACCCTATACATGGTCGCTATGAGTAGGAACCCACTCAACAGCACCCAGTGCCAACATAACCAATCAGGGTTTTGTTTTTATTTAATTTTACAGCTATTTAAATAAAGTTACTTTGTTATTGTTAGTTGCTGTCAAGTCATCTCTGACTCACGGCAAACCCATGTGTGTGAGAGTAGAATTTGTGCAGATTTCTAGGCCTGTCTTTCAAACTTTTGAGTGGCTTCAAATTGCCACCATTCTGACTAATGGAACACTTAACCATTTTCGCCACCCAGCAATATTGAAAACCTGAAAAAATATATGTGCTCCTTCTTTAAAGTGAGCTAGTTACTTCCCAGAGGTATCTTGCAAAAAAAGAAAAAGAAAAAAGAAAGAAATTCAACCAAAGGGTTGTATCTGCTTGTGCTGAGGGTAGGCAGTGGGTTTGGAGCTCCTGAGTGGTTTGAGTTAATGTTATTCCCTCTTCTCTGGTGTGTGTTCATTTAAGTTTCAAAGATGATTTACGTTCATAACAATTGGGCCCGAGAGCATGGAGTTTATTAGAATTGATTTTTGTTCCAAATTGATCTTTTAAAATACTTTTGATGGTCATTTGTCATTACTGCCTTCTGAGATGTCCCTTCACCTGGCCTAGATTTATTGAGTGGGTGTCCCTTGTACTATACACATTTTCTGTTAGAGATGAAAACTCCATTTTGGTGGGTTGGGGTCCAAACTTGGCCAAGATTACAAGGGCAAAGACCAGTTTCTGCTGTGCTGACAATTGTTCCTTCGCTCGCACTGTTCCATTGCAAATGTGCCTTCAGCAGCAATAGTAAACACTAATTCTCTTGAATTATTGATACATTAAAATACATTATTGGCTACTTCAAACATTGGAGCTGACTTCATCAATAATCCCCTCACATAACACAAGATCCTCTCTGTGTTATTTTCATCACTGGGCAATTAAATAATTCAAAAGGAAGGTTTCTTATGAACTCATCTGATCATTGTATATACTGGACCAATCTGAGCTGAGTCCTTCCAGCTAGCGTGATCTTTACACCTTATAAATGAGTGTTCCTTTTCAGTTCTTCCTTGCTATATTAGGTTATTCTGTTATATGACTTTTGTAAAATGTTGCTATATCACACTAATATACATGATGTAAAATCATATCAGTTAAAAAAGGGAATCATGAGGCAAAAAAGAAATGTTTCTCGGATCTACCAAGTGCCAGACACTGCCTTGGCCCCTTAACAAGCATGATATCATTTAAACCTTCTTAACAGTACTGCACACTAGATACTATTATCCCCATTTCAAAGATGAGGACACTGAGGCCCAGAGAATTTAAGGATGAAATCAGGTCATGCCACTGCTACCGTCACAAACTGAGGTCTGTTTCTTCCTTTTTTTTTTAAACACACTTCTAATCACTCTTTCTTCCCAGGTGATGCAAACAATTGAGCACTCAACTACTAGTTGAAAGGTTGGTGGTTCAAACCAAACCAGGGGCACCTTGGAAGACAGGCCCAGCAGTCTGCTTTCAATAGCTCACAGCCTTGAAAACCCTATGTAGCATAGTTCTGCTCTGCACACTTAGGATCGTCATGAATGAGAATCAACTCAGCGACAACCAACAACAATAAGCTCCCTTCTTAGATTCCATTTCAACAGCTTATTCCCTTTAGCTTATCTCAGTGCTTCCAGAAAATTCTCCTTGACAATGATATTCTGCCTGTTCTCTTGATTTCCTTTATGAGCAAACAGACAAACTACGTAGGCACAGATTGGAAAGATGCTGTAAAACTGCTTTTGAAATGTTGAAAAGACAACATATAAGACTAAAATATAGACTGTAACATTATTAGACCTGCTTTGATTTGGGACCACATCTGCCCTGGGTTTCACCCCATAGCCGGAGGGGGTCTCCGAAGCACCCTGGGATGCATTTATTTGTCAACCTCTATGCGGGGGTTTCAACTCATATTTATGTAGAGACCCAGATTCACTTTGTGCCTCCAAAAGGGGGACAGAGGGAAGAATAGATTTGTGGAAAGTTTTGAAATGCACCCTGCCTCCCAACTCCGTTACATGTTACTAGTTGAAAGAAAGAAAATTATGGCATGTCATTCATACAGAGAACTTTAAAATGTATCGATGCATTAGTGTGGTAAGTTCATAGCATAGTCATTAATTCATCTAATACATTCGTTGAGTCAGCACTGTCTCTTCAATTGCCTCCTTACCATTTTCCTATTGCTACTGTAACAAATTACCAAAAATTTTGAGGTTTAGAACAACACAAACTCATTATCGTACTGTTTTGGAGACCAGAAACCTGAAATAGATCACACTGGGCTGAAATCAAGGTGTCACAGGGCTGTGTTCCTTCTGGAAGCTCTAAGAGTAAATTTGTCCCATTCCTTGCTTTTCTAGCTTCTCGAGGTCATCTGCACCCCTTGGCTTGTGGGAGCAACACTTCAACCTCTTCTTCTGCCTGTCATTCTCATGTCTTTTCTTTCCTTTACATGGACCCTTGTGATTACTTGAGCCTACCAGGATAATTGAGGTGAATCTCTCCACAGGATCCTTAACTTAATCCCATTTGCCAAGTTCCTTTGGCCAAGTGAGGCAACATATCCACAGGGTCTGTGCATTCACATGTGAATATCTTTGGTGGAACATTATTCTACCTTGCTTCGTGATTCATTATGTGATTTTGAAGGCAATGGGGAACCACACAAGGATTTCAAGCACAAAGGTGGAGAGCTACACTAGCTACACACGTGTTTTCGAGAGTCCTCCGGAGGTGAAGATAAACTGAGACACCAACTGAAATGCAAGAGGGCGAGAGAGCGCTGTAAGGGATGCCATTAAGAGGTCGTGAAGTCAGGCTGTTTGTGACTGGAATAATTTGGGTGAATGATGCAGAGGTAGACAGAATGGGTGACTCTGAGAAAATGCTGCTGTTGATCTTGTTAAGTCCCAGCAAGTCGGATCTGACTCATAGTGACTCTGCATGGGGTTTGAACTGCCGACCTTATGGTCCAGTGCTGACCCTACAGTGCTGTAATGCTAAACAGATTTCAGAAGAGGTTCCAGACTAGGAAGAAAATCCTGGCAATCGATTTCCAATAACCAGCAATGAAAACCCTATGGAGCAGAGCAGTCGAATCCTGTTAGTAACAGTGAGTCATAGACCAACTCTGCAGCAACTAGCAGCAATGACAACAGTCTGGCTCCAGACTCCATGGTTTTAATTCTTAGATTTTACTGCCTTGCTAAGTAAGAAATTATAATTTTATGGGACATTTAAAATATGAGCGCTAGCTGTACATTGCCATGGGAGGGCAGCAGGGATAGCAATTGTTGCTATCAAGATGAACTGTGGCTTTTCCTGGGGCGAATCCCTGAAGATTTCTGGTCATAGAGAAGGAGGGATCCCTGATAAAAGAAAACATTGGTATACAGCACTGCCCTGGGCAAAAGGCCAAAATTTGAGAAAGATCTTATTTCCTGGCTCTCTACGAATTTATATCCACATAGCGAAAACAATATTGAAAACATAAAAAATACATGGTCACAAGCTAAATGGTTCCAAGATCCTCTGGACAAAACTGAAACAAGAATATAGTCCTTTTCTAGAAGGGAGTGGGCAGGTTCAGGGCATGATGTACATACAGTAAGTGATTCAACACACTGTGTACTCTCAGTACATCCTTTTGTGCAGTCCTTACAACAAAGTTTGAAAAGACTCTTGTCTTACAGGTGGAGAAATTGAGTTAGAGAAAGAAGTGAGGTCACAAGACCACAGTGATCAGTATAATTGGAACCACAAGAGCTTGTTTCTAACTCTGTGTTGTGTACTTAAAGGATGTTGAGTACCTAATAGGCCACACAGAACCACATTTAAATAAAACTTGCTAGTGCCTCAGGAATCCTAAAATGAGTTTTAGGATTACTTTTAAAGGTCCTAAATGTGGCACTGTGGGTTAATGCGCTGGACAGCAACACTGGACAGTGTGAAACACAAGGTCAGCAATTCAAGCTTGGATAAACGTCCTTGGATAAATACTGCCATTTGTACCTAGGCTGGCTGATTAGTCTAAGGAGTGCATCCTCACTAGTGTCGTTTTTCTTCTTAGAGACCTATCTGTTGTTTGGCTGAAAATTGAGCCACAGGGATGAGATCAGTTTCAGGCCTGAAGAGTGACTAAGGGTCATAGACCTGGGAATTCCACCAGTTTCTATCCAACCAATAAGCTTGGACTCTTTTATGATTTTGAATTTTGTTCCACATTTTCTCCCACTCTATCCAGGCCCATCTACTGTGATTCTTGTCAGAGCAGTTGGTAGTGGTAGTCGGGCACCATCTACTTCTTCTGATGTCAAGGTCATGGACACTGATATTCACATGGTCTCTTAGTCGAATGGACTAATTGTTTCCATGTGTCATTGATTTTCATCACTCTTCTTTCCTCCAGACAGGGAGAGACTAGTTGGTGCACTGTAGATGGTCATTCATGATCTTATGACCCTAGTCACAACTCACCAAAGTAGACATAGAACATTGTCCTTGTGGATTATGTTACACCAGTTGACCTTGATGTCCCTTGAGACTGTAGTCCTGAGCCCCCGGGCATAGAGACTCATTCCCTCAAAGTGTTTAGTTATGCCTAAGAAGTTTTATAAATTTCTTCCCTGTCCTGGCGTAGCCATAGGATAAGCAGTCAGCTATAAGGTCTGTTTGAACTGCAAGACTGGTGGTTCGAGCACACCAGCCACTCCTTGGAAACCCTATTCAGGGTTGCTACAAGTCGGAACGGACTCAACGGCACTTAACAACAACAAGCTCCTTCTGTTATGCATAAGATTGCCCAGAGACTCATTCCCTCAAAGTGTTTGGTTATGTCTAAGAAGTTTTCATAAATTTGCCCCCTGTATGCTTCTTCACAAGGAGCTCTAGTAGTGTAATGGGTTACGAGTTGGGCTGCTAACTGCAAGGTCAGCAGTTCGAATCTACCACTTGCTCTGAGAAAGGTGAGGCTTTCTGCTCCTGTAAAGATTTATAGCCTCAGAAACCCAATACAGGTTCGCTATGAGTTGGCACATAACCACTTTCACCACCATGCTCCTTCACATTCGTGGATATAGTTGCAGAAAAAGTAAATACCCAGGTGCAAATGTCCTCTGTCAAACTTATATACGTGTGGGTATACGCCTACTCTCCATTCCACACCTCTTCACCTGTGTATCTATCCAATTGTTCATTGCATTGCCTTCCCCTTCACCCAAGTAACAAGTGTATTAATTTCTTCCCAAGTTTAAAACCGTCTGCTCTATCTTGAAATCTTGACTTCCTCTCTATTTGGATGTCCTGTAACTACACTATTACCTCTTTTATGTTGATGTCTCTGTTTCCCTATTTACAGTCTTGCAGATCTGTTTTGCTTGGATACTTCTATATCTGAGTTGACTTCTGGGTGGTGTCGTCATATATATAAATCTCAGGTTGTTCTCTACTGTTGTTGGTTCTCTGTTAGAAGAGCATCCTTCAGTATTTTTTATAAGGTTAGTCTGGTTTCTACTATTCCTTTAATTTCTATTTACCTGGAAATGTCCTAATTTCATCATCATATTTGAGGGACAGTTTATCTGGGTATATGATTCTTGGTTGGCAATTTTGTTCTTTCAGAGTTTTCTATATGCCATACCATTCATGACCTTCTTGCTTGCGTGGTTTCTGCAGAGAGAAATCAGAGCTTAGTCTTATTTGTTCTCCTTAGTGGGAATTTTTTGTTTTTCCTAAACTGCTCTCAGGATTCTTTCCTTGTCTTTTATTTGAGAAAACTTGATTATAATATATAATTTTCTTTTGGGATCCATCCTGTCTGGGGCTCACTCAGCTTCTTGAATGCATATCTTCTCATCTTTCATGATATTAGAGAATTTTTCTTCCAACAACTCTTCGACAATTTTTGCTGTGTTATTTTTTTTTTTTTTTGGTCTCTTCCTGTTCTAGAATTTTGATCACATGTAAGTTATTCCTCTTTATGGTATCCCACATAATCTTAGGCTTTCTTTGGATTTTGTTTATTGTTATTTCCTCCCCCCCCATCTGATTAGCATTGAGAGATTTGTCCTCAAGCTTTCTAATTACCTTCCATTGATTCAGTTTTACTCCTTTGCCCTGTCAGTGTATTATCTTTTTCTGAAATCTTAGTATTAATCTTCTGGATTGTTTTCTGTTTCTTGAATTCTAAAGTTTTGTCTGTGTTTTCCTTGATTTTGTCTGCAGCTTTCTTGATCTTTCTCTCAATCCATTGAAGGTATCTGAATATCATTCTTTTGCATTCCTTATCAGGTGTTCCAGTGCCATTTCTTCCTCAGAAAGGTCTTTAGGCTCTGTATTTTGGTCACTTGTTAGAATCACTCTGTTTTGATTCTTGGTGTTAATGGAAATTGTCTTTTCTCTGAGATATTGTGGTGGTATTGTATTTGTATTTAATTGGTGATTGTGTATTGGTGTGTCCTTAGCACTCATATGACTTGTCTCTTGGTGGAGTATGATAGAGAATATGAGTGTATGTACAATTATCTGTTGGCTGTTCATGTAGCACAGTCGAGGGTAGGTTTGGCTGGTGTTGGCTGCTGTCTATCGATGATCAGGTAGTATAGGAGCAGACAGTGGTCCTTGCCCAACAGGTGTGACTGCAAGTGGTATGGGTGTAACTGGGCTGTGTGGGCACAGTTGTTGTTTCCCATTGGGTGGGACAAGAAAAAACAAAAATGAAAAATAGCAAAAAATAACAAAGAAAAAAGAAGGCCAACAACAGGAAGACAAAAGAAGTCAGTAACTTAAGAGGGAAAAATAAAAGAACATAATAAAGCAAAACTGGGGGCAAGGAAAGAGAAAGAAAATATTAAAGAAGAAAACGAAGGAAAATTATAAAAGAGAGAAAGAATGGAAAGGTTAAAAGAAAAAGAGAGAAGGAAAAAGAAGAGCCAAAAAATAAAGGATAAAAAGCAAGTGAAGGAAAAGAAATGAAAATAAAAAGACAGGAGAAAAGTGGACTAGGGGCAGGACCCAGAGAGGAGAAAACTGGGGAGCAAGTACTTGCCATGGATCAGCTCCCTCTGCCAGCCAAGAAGCTCACAGGGTGGGGGCGGGGAAGAGAGGAGGGTCTGGCTGTCCAGTCCTAATGGGATTCCTGTAAGCCTAGATGTTGTCTGGGGTCAGGGTACCTAATCCAGAAGTAGTTTGTGCTGACTCAAAAGATGACTGTTGTCAGGGTGCCTATTTCTAGAAGGAACTCTTTGGGGCCCAGAGGGAACGGGGGGCAGGATGATTGGTTATAGAAGGAATTCTTGGCCTCCCAAGGGTGAGCAGGACCTGTCACTGCACACTCTGCTGGTCTGATGCAGTGGAGTTCAGATGCCTCCATACTTGGGAGCTATGCACTAGTGCAGTGTTGGGTGGGTGAGTGTTAGTGCTAGCCACGCTCTGGTCACTAGCAGAAGTCTACTATGATTTTCATTGAATATTCTGTTGGGTGGAGCTGTCCTGTCAGATTTGAGTATCATTTGATGTGGGTGGTTTTTAGAGAGTAATTTTGTTGTTAACAAAGATGTATGTAAATGTCTTGGTTATGTTCTTTCTTTACTTCTTTAACTTATACTAACATTCACGTCAAAGTTATTACTTGAAATCATAGAACATGCACACATTATCAAAAATAAAAACTATAGTAATCATTTCATAGCAAATTCTTACCATGAACTATTACTGATCACCTTATCACTTAAGAAACTCCTTAATTTATGTAATGGAAAGGTTCAGACTTGGTTAGCAATTCTACTGGACATTTATTTGGTGTCTACTGTGTGTTGATCCATAGTGTTTTTCACTACAAAAGGACATCCATGGGTTTTCTCTACAAATGCATCTGTTCCCTGCAATTTCTATTAGGGAGGATTCTTTTTACAGTGGAGGAAAGAGTCTCAAGCAATAGTCCAGCTAGACTTGAACCCCTGACTTCTAACCCTGAGCCCAGATGCTTGCTCCCATGCCCTTCTACCTTCTTAGCTAAGATGGGCGCTCAGAACCACTGGAGAGGAACTTTATGCTGTCTCTCCAATTGAAACAGCAAACCAGGAGAGTTTTTCTATATCCCCATGACCCAAACCAGCATCATTTCAATAATTATCTATGCTGTCCTGACTAATACTCCTATTGATTAAGATAAACTACAACTTGCTGTAATGATAGAGACAGATTTTCAAAGTCTACTACTCATTGAAAGGATAACTCACCAAAATTTTATAATTTGCTTCACAATGAGAATTCAAAACATTATGAGATTTCCCTCAATAGTTTGCTGATAGACTTAACATGAAACAGTGATACCTGCTCAGGCTTGCCTGTGCTTGCTACATATACATATGTCTGGAAAACACTTTCTGTGAGCCTTTCAAGAGGTCCAACGTCACACTGAGTTCTCCCAAAACTTGTGACAAGAGTCACTGCTAGAATGATCATCCCTGAGTACTGGACCCTAGGTTCAGCACTCAGAATAGGTCACAGCTCATTTTAGTAGTCAATAATATATAAATGGAAAGTTTATTCAGATTTTTTTCATCCACCATCAAGGGCTCAAGCATCTCTGAGTATGTCTTACATTTTTAACACTAATGAGAAAAGTAGGTAAATCCGTAGTGGAAGCCTAAATAAATACAGTTGAAAATATTCCAATAAGACCTGAACGAGAAAAAGCATGAGCCCTCAATTTTTTTATTCAATCGATTTCCAAAATAGATCATATACCTTTAGATCACAGCTTTTGTTACGTGCCATCGCCATCGAGTCAGTTCCAAGCCATAGTGACCCTGTTTCCAAGGAACAGCTGGTGGGCTTGAACTGTTGACCTTGTGGTTAGCAGTCCAGTGCTTATCCTATGGCACCACTTCTCAGTAGTTCTGCATCACAAGGATAAATTCCTGCTTTATTCCTCTTTACTTTTCCTTTTTCAGTATTTTACTGGTGTTTTTCCCTTTTATTTTTTTGTTTAATGCTTTATTGTGAATTATGTGATAGTTTACATGGGAGGACATTAACTTCACATTGAACCCATCATATATCATTTCCTTGCCATGGTTACAGTCCCCTCCATGCATCATCAACCA
>NW_006408536.1:26994715-26996105 GCF_000296735.1 Chrysochloris asiatica
ATCTTAACATTATTTCCCCCATTTCCCCATTCAAACCATGTCTCAATCTCTGTATCCCAGAGCCCTGTTTTTCCAAGGTTGTGCATACATCATCATTTGCCACTGTCCCACTTCAGCTTCACAGTCATCCTATTGTATTTCATTTCATTGCAATGATTACAATCCCCTCCATGCATCATCAAATAACCAAAGGATACACTCCATAGGCCTGCCCCCACCCCTGGCTGTCAGCAAACAGCTCCTCTCCCTCCCTGAGTCCTGTGTCCCCAGCCACTCCATCTGTCCACGCCTTCATCTCTGTCTCCACGCCTGGCTTTACTGCCTCTCTGAGTAGGGTCACACTGTCCACTCTTCTTGCTTGATGGTCCCAGGGACCTCCACTCCTGGGCTGCAAAATCAATCTCCTCCTTTTGCCGAGAAAAAACAGAAAGAAAAAAAAATCTGCCTCTACATTTTCGACCTTCACTGTCAGTCCTGACGGCAGGTATTCATGTTGTATCACAAGAGACTTATCCCCATTTCCTTTTGTCAACCCAGTCCCAATAGTTTGGAAATCATTCAGTAGAGATTCTGCCTATCCCTGCCCCGTCTGGAACTAGGCTCCCTCTTGAAAGCTTGCAAGCCTGTCACTTCTTGCCTTTATAGCTCCCCTCATACATGTTAGGTCTGGGTAGTTTCCAACCCCCCCTCTCCAAGGTATTCCAGTCAGTTACAGGCTGAAGATGGGCTTACATGTTTTCTGTTCTGATGTTTCTGGCTATCCCCCACCCCGCAAGTGTCTATTTCACAATGGTAGGCAAGGGAAACCAAGATTCAAAAGACAGCCAAGCATCCTAACATTATTCCCCTTTCAGACCATGCCTCTATCCCTGTATCCTGAAGCCGTTATTCCAAGGTTGTGCATACATCGTCATTTACCTCTGTCCCACCTAGCCCATGTAGGTCTGCCCAAGCATTCTCCCGTCCACCTTATTCTTCTCTTTCCCCACCCCCTTCTTATGTATTGCCAGTCCCCCACCCCCATCCCCAGCTCCCAGGCTGTCCTATGTCTATTCCTTACCCTGTGCTCTTTCTTCCCCTCCCTCCGTCCCCACCTTTCATCCCATACATACCGGTGATCATCACCTACATATATAGATTCCCTGCCCCCCTTCTGGGTGAGTTCTTTTCCTTAATCTTTTACAATAATGGTCCTATGCAGTATTTCTCCTTTTGTGACTGACTAATTTCACTTAGCATAATGTCCTCAAGGTTCATCCATGTTATGCAATGACTTGCAGCTTCCTTGTTGTTCTTCAAGGTAGCGTAGTATTCCATTGTGTGCATGTACCACAGTTTGTTTATCCATTCTTCAATTGATGATCATTTTGGTTGTCTCCATTTTTTTTTT
>NW_006408536.1:26997505-26999578 GCF_000296735.1 Chrysochloris asiatica
TCATTGTTGCTATAGAGAAATCCAACTGATTTTTCTATGTTGATCTTATACCCTGCCACTTTGCTGAGTCTTCCGATGAGGTCTAGCAGTTTTTTTATTGAGTCTTTGGGATTTTCTATGTATGGGATCATATCATCTGCAAATAAGGAGAGTTTTACTTTCTCTTTGCCAATTTGGATGCCTTTAATTTCCCTATCTTGCCATATAGCTCTGGCTAAAACTTCTAGTTCAATATTGAATAGGAGTGGTGATAGAGGGCATTCTTGTCCGCAGAGGGAAGGGTTTCAATTTCTCTCCATTGAGAGTGATGTAGGCTGTTGGTTTTGTATATATGCTCTTGATTATGTTGAGGAATTTCCCTTCAATTCCTACTTTGTTGAGTTTTTATCAGGAATGGATGTTGGATTTTGTCAACTGCCTTTTCTGCATCAGTCGATATGATCATGTGGTTCTTTTCCTTTTTCTTATTTATATGATGGATTACATTGATTGTTTTTCTAATGTTGAACCATCCTTGCATCCCTTTTATGATACCCACTTGGTCATGATGTATTATTTTTTGATGTGCTGTTGGATTCTGTTGGCTAGGATTTTGTTTAGAATTTTTGCGTCTATGTTCATGAGGGATATTGGTCTATAGTTTTCTTTTTTAGTGATGTCCTTCCCTGGTTTTGGTATGAGGGTTATGCTTGCTTCATAAAGAGTATTAGGGAGTTTTCCATCCTCTTCTATATTTTGGAATAATTTGAGTAGAATTGGTGTCAGTTCTTCCCTGAATGCTTGGTAGAACTCACCCGTGAAGCCATCTGGGCCTGGACTTCTTTTGGTTGGGAGTTTTTTGATGACCTGATCAAGTTCTTCTTTTGTTATGGGTTTGTTCAAGTTCTGAATTCTTTCTCAGGCATATCCAAAACCTGCTCTTCCTCACCTAGAAAGCCTTTGTCTGTCTCCAGCTCATTTGTCTCAGCTACTCTCTTCTGTTTTTGGACACGTTTCAATATCGTTTGTTGTTTTTTGTTCGTCGTTTCCGATAGCTATGGGTTTTTTGTTGTTGTTGTTGTTGTTGTTTTAAAGCTTATGTGAATGTTTGTTGTTAAGCTTACTGGGTGTCTCCTGGTGAATATGATCGGGAGATAGGCTTCCCTTTTCGCATGTAATGCTTAGCAGGTGTTGTTGGCTCTTGTCTCAGTGATGGAATATTTTGGGGTATGCTTATAGCTTGGCTATATGGCCATGATTGCCGTCTCTTCTTGGGTAACGTTGAGAGAAAATGCTCCCACCCCCAACAAAGATGTGTGATCAAGAGGACGAAAAGCAGAAGTAATACAAATGCAGAGACAAAAGCCACCACTTTGGAACAGAAATGAAGCTGTGGTCAACTATCCTGAGCTACGCAGGCAGTGTGTGTTCAAGGTGTGCTTATCCTTCAGCAGTGGATAAGGGTGTCTGCTTTCTCAGGCCCCTCCTCTAGTCACTAAGGTAGAGGTTGTTGTTGTTAAGTGCCATCGAGTCGGGTCCGACCCATAGCAGAGGTGCACAGGTAGATATCGAGCAGTTAATGGGAGAAATATTGTCCACTGCTTTTGTCTCTGAAGGTCAGTTAGATATATGTGTGTGCACAGCACAATTCTTGGGATGGTTGAGTCCTTTTATGTTGGGGTTTTACAGATTGTTTTGTATGGGTCCTGTGCAGGGAGCTCAGGTAGCCCAGCGGCCATGAATGGGGCCGTAAACCGCGCAGTGAACCACAAGGTCAGCAACTCGAAATCACCAGCCACACCAAGGGAGAAAGGCAAGGCGCTCCGCTCATGCACAGACCCACAGCCCCGGAAACCTCACACAGCGTTGCCTGGAGTGGGAACCAACTCCAAGGTGCACAGCTCCAAGGGTCTCGCCGGAGAAAATTTTAGGGCTGTGTCTCCGTGGGTGACGTCATAAATTGCCCGCCAAGCTCCCTTTCTCTGTACTGTGGACAAACTGTCCCGCCTGATGTTGTCCGGGCTGAGCAATGAAGGTGGGACAGGGAAAAAGAGGGAGAAATGTGTAGTCTCCCGCACCTCTTTTTTTTTTTTT
>NW_006408536.1:26999703-27005142 GCF_000296735.1 Chrysochloris asiatica
CCCCGCTCTAAGCTCTGCCAGGACGGCATGGCAGCCCAGGGAGTCCTAACTCACAGTATTTTCCTTTTTGTCGTGATTTTTTTCACTTGCGAGTGCAGGAAACTGACGTCCTGGATCTTACGGTAGATCCGGGACTCTGGAGTTGTTCTATGAGTGTTTCCTTCATGGGATCCCTGTCTCTTCACAACGGAGCGTTCCCTACCTGCTGTTGCCCAAACTGAAAGTGTTTTTTTTCTTGGTGAACATTTACACAGTGAATTAGGTTCCCATTTGTCAATTTTTATACAAATTGTTCTGTGCCATTGGTCAAAATGTTCACAATATGATTTCCACTCTGGTGGTTCTGTTTCCATGGTCTAGCTTCCCTGCCCCTCCTTGTCTTCTCATCTTTCCCTTTTGGGTAAATGTTGACCATTGGGTCTCATATCATCAATTATTTAAGGGACATACTACTCGTGAGTGAAGCTGTTTATTTTTTAGTTCAATTTAGTGTTTGACTGAAAGATGACCTTTGGGAGTGGTTTCAATCCTAGGTTAAAAGAATGTCTCTTGGGGAGTCTTCTAGTCTCTATCAATCTAGTGAGTCTGGTCTTTTTTGTGAATTTGAGTTTTGTTTTAGGGTTTTCTCCCATTCTAATCAGGACCTTCTGATGTGTCCCTGCTCAGAATGGATAATAGCAGTAGCTGGACACCATCTAGTTGTTTGTTTCTTTTCTCCTGCTATTTATACTGATTAGTTCCTTCCTTACATATTTGGTTTCCTTTATTCTCTTTTATTCCAAATGAGTAGAAACCAATAGTTTTATCTTAGATGTTTGCTCACAAGTTTTCAGACCTCAAGTGCTACTCACTAAACTAAGGTGCAGAACATTAACTTTATATACTATGTTAGGCTGCTAATTGACTAAGTCATCCCACAAAACTGTAATCTTAAACTCTTCAATTCAGTAAACCCGTGTGCTTTATTGTATCTATGGATTTATATGCATCACACACAAGCATGTATTTACATATGTGTATAGATACGTCTCATGGGAGAAAGATGAGATTTTTTGTTCCAGTAAAGAGTTCCAGCCTCAGAAACCCTATCCAGGGTCATTGTCGGTTGGAACTGACTCGGCATGCAACAACAGCATAGCTATACCTGTATGTATAGGTATGTCTACTCAAATGTGCCCTCCTATTGACATATATGCTTACACTTCTACCTATGTAACCACACACAAAATTTTTGGTTGTTTTACTGTTGTTGTAAAACTGAATATGTTAGCCCTTCTTTATTTCGCTGCTTCACATTAACAGATGTGACTAACAAATTACATTTTCACATACTTGCATAATTTCAAATGCATAGAATCTTGATGCTAATGAAAACCCAAGCTTGCCCACTGAAATTTATTCGATAATACCTATCCCTTCACAGTATAACAGCAAGAGCAAACATTCTACAACTTCTTATCAAATCATTCATCTTCATTAATTATTTGAACTTTCCCTCATTTGTAATGCGCTGTACAGACCCAAGGAACGTGTGGGAAATGGGGGGACATAATTGGAACATAATAGACAGTTAAGCCTTATGTTTCATAACAAAACTGTCCTAAATTAAAATAAAAATGATATGCAAATAGGATTTGTTTAGCTAAATGTGGGCAGAAGGACTACAAGATATCAGTATGCATTAGACCAACATTAATAATTTATTGTATGATGTAAAACCTAATAAAGATTTCATGATTCCCCATAAGCCTTTAAAATTATGTGGGTAATCTCAACATGGCAGGCAAATGCAAGCAGTTTCTACAACTCTGTCTACAACTCTGTTTATAGCTGCTCATATGTTACTCTTTGGAAAGGGCGGATGGCAGAATGATGTAATCAATGGTTGCAAAGAACTTTCTCTCCCAAGATACCCATTCAGTCAATTCTAGTGCTGCGTTTCTCTAAAGCCATGCAGTACACATTCTTGCTTCAGAATAGAACGAATCATTTTCTGATTTATAAATCGAATGACTTCAGTATTATGGAATCATTTCAGTTAAGAAAAACTCTTTGAGGGGCTTCTTGTCCTATAAGTATTGTCAGCCTGTTGCTTTTAATTCCATGATAATTTATGCTACTGAATACTTGAGTTCAATCCATGGCATCTCTGTTATTCTTTGTGGATGAGTTCCAGTTCTCTCGGTGATGGAACTAAAAGCTCATAAGATGCTGTGTATCAGCAACTAAACAATTAGTCTTTGGGGTGCTTTGGGGAAATTACTCAAGCAGCGAATTAATCATTGTGATTCTGGTCCCCCTTAACAAATGCAAGTTCTCTGAAAGAACTTCCTTTCACACCCCTTCCCTCTGTGCTCTTATTAAAGGTGTAAAATTTCATAAACCTTGGAAAAACATCATGCATTCTCTTTTTGTGCAATACAAATGGTATTTTTTTTCCAGACATGTATTTCCATAATTAAACATCCTAAAATACAAATCCCATTATTATTTGTTATGTCTAGTCAGTAATTAGACCTCAGCTGGTAGGGCAATTTTAGAACAGAGTTTACCAATTTACATACTAATCCAGCAGAGTCTGGTGGGACATGATTAGCATAGATTCAGTCAACATCTTAATTAGCCCTAATCCCAGCATGCACTCCGAAGTGCCTTACCCACCCCCACCCCATGCATGTTGGTTAGTTTGCTTTTTTCTTTAACAAATTCCATCTCTTCTAAAGATATTTTCCAGTGCTCTTCTTCACAGATGAAATGGTAACATCTTGAACTGTTATGCCGGGCAAGGCATTTTGTGGAAAGTCCTGGAAATGTAAGAAATTTGGTCAGGCAAGTGGTGCATATACAAGTTTGAAATAAAACCTTAGTACCAGAGAGTGTACTTCTAGAATGTTCAAATACACCTACCGCCCAACTCTAGATAGTAAGGTATATACACCATCTTTAGCATGTGAGAGTCTTTTCTATTTTCTAAGTCTACTAGAGAAGAATATATATACAATCTTCCTGTTCACCCTTGGGATCCCATTTCATCATTTACCAACTCTCATGTCAGGAAATTCCTTATACCTAACCGAAATTCCCTATGCTGCCTATTTAAGCCTCTTGCTTTTCTTTCTATCCATACTGGAAATGGAGAACAGGTGTCCACTTCCTTATGGAAAGCTGTTCATGTAGCTGCAGACCAGAATTAAATGGTACCCCTAACCTCTTCTTCAGGTTGATTTTTTCCAGTTCTTAGACTCTTTCCTCTGAGGTCCCTTTTCTTCAACTCTTTAATCTTCTTTATAATTTCCCTCTGAACCCTTTCCAAGTTCTCCTCACCCCTCTTTAATTGTGGCACTCAAAACTAGACAGAGTACCTTTTGAAACAGATTGAATAGCAAGTTTCTTAGGACGGAGATCCAATACTTTTGCATACTTCCATATTCTGTTTCTTTTATAATCAATGCTTTCTTTTAGTTAATTCTTACTATTTTTAAGTCATTAGATTTTTCTATTTTTGTGTTATTCTGTAAGCTAGAGGAAGTTTCTTCCACTATCTTTGTAATATTGCTTGCAATTTATCAAGAGCATTTTGAGTTTAAATTTCAGTTTTCAAAGCTATAAACCAAGAAACAAAGTCCACTGCTGTTAAGTTGAATTCCAACTCATAGCCACCTTATTGTTGTTGATGCTAAGTGTTGTCAAGTCAGTTCTGACTCACAGCAACCCCGTATAGGGTTTCCAAGGAGCAACTGTTGATCTTGAACCACCGACCTTGCAGTTCAAATGGCTTTGCAGTCTGGCGCATTAACCCACAGTGCCACACCGGGACTCCACCTTATAGGACACAGTAAAACTGCCCCCTAGGATTTCCAAGAGTATCAAGCTTTACAAAAGCAGACTACTATTTCTTTCTCCCATGCAGCAGCTGGTAGGTTCAAACAGCTGACATTTCAGTTAGCAGCTGGGCACTTTAACCACTGCACCACCCAGGCTCCTTTTCAAAACTACAAGCTATTGGAATCTCCTGTTAGGTTTGAAGTCATTTACAAATTCAATTTGAGCATCTCTAACTTACTGTGCTATCCAGGAAGATGTAAAAAGTCCTCAAAGATGACTGGAATGATTCCAGGGGGATATTCCTTGCTAACACCTCAAACCCAAGGGATTCGTCTCACCTCTTTTTTTGTTTTCCTGCTTTCTGCCACATTTTCCTCCCTTTGACCTTTGTCTCATGGCATACTTCCGTCCCTATTTCCTTTTTCCTTTTAACTCATTGCTTCTTCTTCATCTCTTCTACTTTCTTTCAGTACTTTGCAGGAATCAGTGCTTGAGATTGTTCCCCAGTCAGGAAGGTCATCTGACTATAGGCTTTTAGAGTGACACGCTGGAGGGAGGAGGGGGTGTGTAATGGAATAAATGAAACGTACAAAACAGTGTTCCCTTCTAGACTGGTAGATTAGCTAAAATCTGGACATATAGGTCACATATGCACGTATGAAAACAAATGGAAAGCATGCATTGAGGGATGGTATGAAAATCAAGATGAGAAAATGCAATGACTGATTCAGCGCTCTCCAGAGGAGTGTCCGCTCTGGAAGCACATGCATCCTTCTTCTAGATCACACCTTTCTGGCCACATATAAAGAGCTAATCAAAGTGTTGGCTGAATGTTTAAAAGTACCAATCGAATTCACCTCCAGTCCCTTAGTTGACTTGTCAAGAGTCAAGCTTTTTGTTGTTAGGTGCTATCAAGTCAGGTCCAACTCTTGGCGACCCATGCACAACAGAAGGAAGCATTGCCTGGTCCTCTACCAGCTTCGTGTTTGTTGGGCTGTTCAAGTCTATTGTTGTAGTCGCTGTGAAATCTGAGTGTCTTCCAGCCAAGGGGACTCTTCTTTTTTCTTTTCTTTTTAAATGTTTTATTGTAAATTGTGTGATAATCTACATGAGAGAACATCAGCTTTACATTCATTACATCATCCATCATTTCATTGGCATAGTTACCATCCCGTCCATGCATCCTCACCCAACCAAGGGGTGTACCCTGTAAGCCTGCACCCACCCCACCCCCAGTCCTCAGCCCCTTTCCATCTCCTGATCCCGAGTCCCCAGCCCCACCATCTCTTGACGTCGTCTTCTCTGCCTCCATCTCAGGCCTCACCGCCTCTCTGGGCAGGATTCCGCTCTTCGCTCTTCTCCATCGATGGTCCCAGGGTCCTCTGCTCCTAGACTGATAAGTTAATCACTCCCCTCTTTGCTACAAAATGTCCATCTTTAGATTTCCAACCCTCATGATCAGTCCTGATAACAATTATTCACCATTGCATCACAAGAGACCCATCTGTATTTCATTTCATTAGCCCTTCCTGGACAGGCTGGACACTATTCACTGGAGACTCTACCTTCCTCCATGCCCTTTGGATCTAGGTTCCCTCTTGAAAGCCTGTAAGC
>NW_006408536.1:27005242-27022433 GCF_000296735.1 Chrysochloris asiatica
CAGGGATTTGTTTCCTTTTTTGAGCTACTGCATTTATAGGTGTAGGCCATGTTTATTGAATTTTTTCTTTTCTTTTTTTTTTTCCTCTTCTTTCTTCTTCGGGTTGAGCTCTGTTTATCCAGTTATTGAAGTCCGGTCAAATGGGTATCATCTGCAAGTGTGGGTGTTCTTATGTCTGTCCAGCCTCTGTTTATCAGCTGGCCGCCCAGCTCTCCACTCTAGACCTCTGTGGCTGTGTCATTGACTCTGAGCCCATGAGTCCCCAGAAGATTGCGTCGCTACTGGCTGACCAGGTCTCCACCCGGGTTCACAGTAGTTTGCTGAATGATGTAGGGCTTATCTCGCCCCTTCATTGATGTTCTTCGGTCATTTCCCCTTCTGGGTGACGTGCGTGGTTGTCAGTCAAAGCGTATATTTCCCTTGCATCTTAGTCTTGGAAGAGAATTTGCACTGAGAGGATCCGACCACTTGCCTTGATGTCTCTTGGGAAAGGCACCTGTATGTTCTTGTGGTAACAGTCCGACTGCCCTTATTGTTTTGTATTTTTCCTATAGGTCCTTCTTTCAAGAGGTTATCTTCTGGTTTTTTAGCTGCTCCCGGCTGGTCTGCTTGTCCTTTCAAGTGGAGAAATTTCCCGTCTCTGAAGATCTGGATGTGGTTCGGGCTTCCATCTATACTCCCATGTAATACAGAGGATCCTCAGTAAACCTCCTTCACTGGACACATTGTAGCCCCATTTTAGGTATTCTAATCAGTTATAGGCAGAAGACAGGCTTACAAGCTTTCCATGTTGGTATTTCTGGGTATTCCTTTCTCTCCCCCTCCAGTGTCTGTTTTATAATGTATTGCAAGGAAAACCATGATTCAAAAGGCAGCCAAGCATCTTAACATTACTATCCCCCCTTTTCCCCATTCCATCTAAGTCTCAGTCTCTGTATTCCAGAGCCCTGTTGTTCCAAATCTGTGCCTACATCATTTTTTACCTCTGTCAAGGGGACTCTTCTTACAGCACTAGATCAGACAGTATTCTGTTGTGATCCACAGAGGTCTCATTGACTGATTTTCAGAAGTAGATCACCTGACCAATGTGTCAAGCAACTGTTTTAAATTCCAGGTGTTCCATTTCTCCCTCTAAGTTAGAGTCTGTATTGATTCTTATCTAAAAGTTTAAGAATCCTTGCAATTATAAAAGAGTTACTCATATACTTTTGGAGATTAAAAAACAATAGTTGTGTGTCTGTGAGGGGTTTAGTGTGGATGTCTTCATTGCCAAAAAAGCGTCTTGCTATTGGCAACTATGTAGACAATCTAAATATTTTTTACCATTGCACTTCTTCAAATGTCTAGGATGATGTTGAAAGGCCAGTGGAATTTTACGTTTCCTCACCAAAAGGTGGTTCTACACTCTATATGGTGGTGGTGTACAATGGAGTCAGTTCCAACTCATAGCGACCCTGCACAGGGTGAATCTTTATGGGAGCAGAAAGCCTTATCTTTCTCCTGTGGAACCGCTGGTAGTTTTGAACTGCTGACCTTGAGTGTAGTACCCTGACTCGTAACCACTACGCTACCAGAGATCCTTACACTCTATATAGATATATAATTTACAAATTAAAAATCCTAAATTTCCTTGTTTCCCATTCTACTTCCTGATCATTTTTCTGAAATTATGATGAGGCAAATAGTCATCTGTCCAGACCCAGAAGTGTGTGACAGCCAGTGTGTCACAGTGCCAGGAGTCCTAATAGTGGCTTTGACAGTTCAGCTTAAGAAAAGAGATTTTTGGTGCAAATGAAAAAATGGTACAACCTCTTTAGAAAACAGTCTAGTGAGTCTTCAAAAGTTCAACATAAAGACTATATGACCCAGCAATTCCATTCTTAGGTATATACCCAAGGGAAATGAAAACACATGTCTACATAAATCTTGTACATGAATGCTCATAACAGAAGTATTCATAATAGCCAACAAGAGGGAACAGTCCAAGTGTCCATCAATGGATGAATGGATAACCCAAAATGTGGTCTATGCATACAATAGAAGATTATTCGGCTACAAAAAAGCACTTAACAACAATAATAGCAATAAGGCTGAGAGCAAAAGGAACCCTGGTGGTACAGTTGTTAAAGTGCTCAGTTGCTCACCAAAAGTTCTGAGGTTAGAACCCACTAGTCACTCTGCAGGAGAAAGAGTAGCGCTATCTGCTTCCATACAGACATGTTATTGGTGCTAAGTGTCAAAGAATTGATTCCAACTCACAGCTACTCTGTATCGGGTTTCTGAGGAGCTGCTGGTGGGTTTGCACCACCAACCATGTGGCTAGCAATCCAGGGCTTATCCTACAGTGCCACACCGGAACTCCTGGAAACCCTATAAAGAAAGCAGTTCCACTATGTTCTTTAGTGTCGCTATGAGACAGAGTCAACTGCATGGTAATGGGTTTGGGTTTTGTTTTGTTTGTCCCCCCCCCCCCCCCCCCCAATCTGAGAGTGGAGGTTGAGGGGCATAAGGAGTGACAGGTGTTGGTTTTATTTAGGAAGATGAAACTGCACTAAAATTAGATTGTGGTGATTAGACTTCAAAAAAAAAAATTGCATACTTTAAATGGGTGAGTTACATCATATATGAATTATTTAAGGAGTCTTCAAAAAGTTCACGGAAAAGTGGAATGAAAAGCTAATGAGATTTTCCCACAAACTTTTTTGAAACCCCCTCATATATCAACTAAGTTGTTAGAAAAAACAAAAAGAAAAGGAGTTTCTGATAGAGAGTCAAGTGTTTCTTGGTGAGTCACAAGATGCTTCTAATTGTTATCGTTTAAAAAGAAAGAATTCATTCCTGTTATTTTAATAACATTTTCCTCCAAGTGACACTACTGAAGGTATTATCCAAGACAATTTAAGTTCAGTTGTGACTTTAGGGAAGTGTAGCCCAGAATCAAGTGACTGGTTTAAGGATGTGGAATTTAGGTTTGAATGAATTCCCAAGCTCACACTAGCACACCATGCATGATCAAGCAAATGGCTGCACTTCTTTGGAATTTCGCTGCCCTTTTATACCATGGGAATAATGGCAGCAACTGCTAGCAAGCTCCCAGGATCATGTTAGAATATATTCTATGAGGACATCTTAAAGAATGCCACAGAAAGGCAAAGGGTTTTCCTTAAATGGGCAGTGGTGTGGATTATAAATATCAATGAAATGTATATTTAATGTGCTAATTAATATACAATTATATGTGTGTCTCATGTGCTAATGTTTCCTCTTGATGCTGACATTGCTCCACGTACCTAATCACACCCAAATAAAACAGGAATGGGCTGTTACATTGAATATCATTTTTGTTTGAGGTATGTTTTCTATTATGCGTTTAAGTCTATGAACTTCACTCATGAGAAGGAGGACTGCAACTAACTCTGGGTTTAACTGCCAAGAGTTTTTTGTTTGTTTGTTTGTTTTTAAAGTGAGAGAGAAAGGTAAAGTAAAAGATCCAATTACATAGTTAAATTTATGGGAATTGTGAATAATTGTTTTCCCAACAACTGGCAGAGCCAAGCTGTAAAAGTCAATAGATCTCCCATTTGCCATAGTTTACAGTATTCTTTTCTGAATGAATTGACAATTTGGGGTAACTAGAATTTGAGTTGAGAAAGTTAACTCGGGTGTCTCAAACCCCTTTGACTCCAGATGCCAGGAACAAGGAATGGCGAGACTGGCATATGAAGTTGTAATAATAATTAGCAAAAGTCTACTGAAACAAAGATCTTCAAGCCTCGGTGGTGCAGTAAGTTCAGCATTGGAATCCCTACCGTAAGGTTGGTAGTTCAAATCCACCAGCGGTTCTGCAGGAGAAAGAGGATGCTGTCTGCTCCCATAACAGTGTACAGTCTTGGGAAACCTATGGAACAGCTCTACCCTGTCCTATAGGGTCACTGTGAGTCAGAATGGATTTGACAGCAGTGGGTTCTTCTCTTGATTCTGCCTCAAAAGCAGGTTAGCTTTTTATGCTGAAATAGTTGAAGACACATGAGCGATTGCAATACTAGCACAGAGGGTTCCTGTAGACCATTCACCAAACTCCCCCAGTGATAACATGTTTCTTAAGGATCAGCACTGGACTACAAACCACAAGGTTGGCAGTTCAAACCCACCAGTCACTCTTCAGAAAACTTACACCAGGTTGCTATGGGTCGGAACTGACTCGACGGCACTTAACAACAACAATAACAACATAGTATACTGTCAAACCCGGGGAATTGACATGATACTATCAAAAACTAGATTTTGATAGTGAGAAAATTCTCATCAAAATTGGGCTACAAATCTCAAGTCTACAGCGTCACAATTGATTGTGTTTCCTTGGATCAAGCATTTTTATTGCAGGGTGTAATTTGACTCTTCATATAAACAAATATTACCCTAAGTGTTGATTTGTTTAATTATGAGCATTGAAACACCGATCATAGTGCATTTGAGCTGACATTGGGATCCAAAATAACTAATAAGCTCCGTTTCAAAATATATGACTATTTTTTTTTAACTCCCAGTTGCTTTCAAACAACACTTAGATCATTGAATTAGCTCCTCATTGTTGCCTTCGAGGTGGCAGGCGTTATTAAAATGTATTCTGCATATTTTGCTCCCATAATTATGTCTAATCAGTGCGAATTGATGCTGTAGTAAAATACTTCATTAAAAACACATATTTGAGGTGTAAGTGGAAAACAAAGGAGAAAGTCTCCTAGTTTGCTTTTAAATGACAGAAATGGATAGAAGGGAGCAATACTAGGCGAGACCAGCAGCCTGGGGGGCGGGGGGGGGTTGGGGGAGAGACATACGCTAATCGGTTGAAAATGCCAAGTTTCAATAGAAATAGCCTGGCCTTAAAACAAAAGAAGGGGCTGATGATTGTGTATTCTTTCCCCCCCTGCAGAATCAGTGCCTAAAGATGTGAAGCTCTGGTTAATGTCTCCAAAGCCCGGTTCACAGCACCCTGGGAGTGAAGCTTTCGGAAAGAAATGCCTTCCCAGGCCATGTAAATGGCATATGTCAAGGGGAAGAGACCCAGCCCTGTCGTGATTGAGCAGGGGCTGCTGTGGGCCGGGTTCCTTTGTGTCGTGGTCATTTACATGACTTTACCACAACAATGTGCTCCCCAGTCAATAAAACAAGACGCTTTGCCATAGCAACAGTTTCAGAATGCGGCACAGTCTGGGTGCTGTCCCAGAGACATAGAAAAAGTTCCCTAAAGAAACCTTCTTTATGAATATGTTCAGCAGTTCTTTATGCCACCAGGCCCTGTTTCAGATTCTGGTGGGTTGGGTTTTCTTTGCGCAGCCCATCTTTCCTTGGGCTCGGGTGAGAACGCGCTTTGTTTAGATCTTGGGGGAGACACAGCTGAGGGGGGTCGGAGGGCTTGGAAGACATCCATGGCTGGGATGGAAAATGCAGTTCTTGTGTATGGTCACAGAAAACTATTAACACTCTCCAGGAACTCGTGTAAAACTCAGGAATGTAATATGCATCCCTGAGCTATTTGGTGTTGCTTTGAAGCTCTGTCATAAATGGTCCTTTTAGTGTTTGCACTTTTCAGTTCTTTCTATCACATATCAACATGTGCATATAATGCAATACATTTTAGAAAGTCGGAAGGAAATGCACGCCACACTCAACGCTGTGCTCCAAAAGACAACACATACATTATCAATGCTGTAATTAAGCGCCAACGCTTTCCTCCTTCTTTGAAGGTTATTGCCTGGCAAGATAAACTTGTCTTGTTAAGAATATCCACCACCACCTCACCCTTTGTTTAAACAGTAATACTTTCTACAAGTCTAAATCCATTGCAATCTAGAGAAATGTCACCGAAGAAGGCAAATTAGAGAGGAAACACAGACCAAGATGTTAATGGTTGGTGATAACAGTTGAGTATCTCCTTGCTCTGCCCTGTACTGTGGGGTTTTACCTCTCCAGATGATTAGAGAACTAGAAAGTGGGTCTGGCTCACTCCCTGATACCTTGGTGCTTCTTCTGAAAGATGTGACCTCTCTGGTGAATACACAGTGTTCTGCCCTTTCCCCACCTCCGTTCCCCTTTGTTGACTTCTGGGAAGTAGCCATCCCTTGATGCTGGAGCTGCCTGAAGTGTTAGATGAGACTTTGATTCTGTGCACCTGACTCCTCCATACTGACCCATAAATTAGTTATGAGCTGGTAATAAACAATCCTAAATCCCAGCTTGGAATGCCCCAGGGGTTGCCAAGCAATGAAAGATCAAACTGGACTAGCCAGTGAGACCCAATCAATTATTTACACCCTTCAGTGTTTGGGCATTGGGAGAATTTGAAGCAGAGGAGTTTTTGTTGGCTCCATTACTCCGTGGATTTGTGCTTCCCAGACGGAATGTTGGGATGCACTCTTTTTCGGACTAGAGAGAGATGCATAGAGAAGTGTAGACTGATGGTATTTGTTGTCGATTCCGGCCCATAGCGACCCTGGATAGGGTTTCCGAGGAGCAGCTGGTGAGCTTGAACAGCCAAATTAGCAGTTCAAACGGCTTTACAGTCTGGCGCATTAACCCACAGCGCCACACCAGGACTCCTACTGATGGTATGTTGTTGTTAAGTGCGGTTGAGTCGGTTCCGACCCATAGCGACCCTGTACAGGGTTTCCGAGGGTGTAAATCTTTACGGGAGTAGAAAGCCTCATCTTTCTCCCACGGAGCGGCTGGTAGTTTCGAACTGCTGACCTTAAGGTTCGCAGCCTGATTCGTAACCACTACGCTATAGAGAGAGTTATATATTACATATATATTACAAATATATTTGGAGGACTTTGAAAAAACACCAAGAATGTGTATTGGTACAGAGTGGAAGGGTTAGGGATTAGAATCGCAATGATAGTGATTCACTCAGTCCAGTGACAGCGAATTCACTTCACCACAGCTGGGGAGAAGTCGCAACAGATATGGCCTTCTTGGTAATACCCTGCTCAAGAAGCTTCAGTGATGCCAGTTCACTCTCCTTGGTGACTTTGCTGTCTCCTAAACTGATTGCTCTAGTTTAGCAGGGCTGGTGAGTTCCAGGGGGCAAGCTGTTGGCCCAGGATGACAGGCATTTTATGCGTTAAATTGCATATTGTGAGAATACAGTGTGTCTTCTGAGTTGGGCGGTCTCTAGTATTTAGTCCACTCAAAAGACTGAGCAGGTTTGATTCTTTTCATGGACTTGGGGATAAGGAATAATAATCTTTATTTTTTACGTTCTGTAATTTTCGGGGCTTTTCATAGTGGCAGGGCCTCCATCTGTGGATTTGGTGACCCGCTGCTGAACAATGGAGAAATGTCATTACGCTGAGCCAAGGCTAATTTTGAAGCAGTTCTAAGACATTCCCTATGAAGGAGAGAGAGGATTTGATTCCCTCTCCTGCCTTTCATGCTTGAAGAATCTCAGAACCCTTGACAAAGCCATGACTGAAATACCGGCTGCAAGCAAAGTCAGTCCTGTTCAGATGATCCCCCCTTGCCTTCCGAGATGAGATGCTGAAATCGCTTTTTTCCCCCTCCTTAGAAAGATGATCATTCGCAACTATTGATAAATTTTCCACTCTTTGTAGATTTAGGTTAAGGTCCTTTCCCAATTACTTCAGAGCCTTGATTATTCCCAGTCACCCAAGATGAAGAGCAAAAATGATTAAGATTTCATTCACATGTACAAGTACAGACTCATAATTTTCTGGACCACACAGACTCCTTATGCAATTTTCAGATCCAAACCCTGCTTTTTGTACTAATTCCA
This sequence comes from Chrysochloris asiatica, assembly GCF_000296735.1. NCBI lineage: Eukaryota > Metazoa > Chordata > Mammalia > Afrosoricida > Chrysochloridae > Chrysochloris > Chrysochloris asiatica. Next base: position 27,013,038 of record NW_006408536.1, read on the forward strand.
AAAAAGCCAGTGAAGTCTGAAGGCATTTGGCAATAGAACTTTCATAAAAATAACTCATTTAAGCTCTGCGTTTTAATCGACAACCGACAAGTCGATTGTTCAGAACTATTTGAATGGAGTTATTTGAATATCCTAATTATCTTTTAAAAAATGCAGTTTGCTTTTAAAGAAATAACCACATCAGAGTGGTTATTTCAAAGAAAAATATCTGCAAAAGAATGTTGTAGTAGCTCTATGTTACAAGAAATTACATTCCACAAAAAGTTTATTATTCTATGTATCCTGGCCAAAGTGACAGATACCCATGCTATTTTTTAATTTCCAGGTGACTTTTTGTATGTTTGGATTGATCATCTAGTATCTTGATCCTGTTTCACAGAACACTTTTTCTTAAATCATGTCACTCTGAAAATACTAATTATGCTGTCTGTAAAGTTTGTATCTTTACTCTCTGACTTTCCTCTTATTTATTTATTTTTGCTACAAAAGTAAATAAAAAGTATTGTTACAGAATCATTAAAAAAAAAACCTTTATTGAACAAAAATATTAACATGTGAAGCTATTGTTTTTTGACATCTCCTCCATGTAGGTCTATACAATTCTGAAGTCAGTGTTTCTACCTTTCTAACACTTCCTCAAGTAATTCTATGCTCTTCTGTTTACACCATGTCAAAAAAAAGCAGCTTTGGCATCCTCCAGGGACTGAAATTGTGTTCCTTTGAAGTGTTCTTTGAGTTTGGGGAACAAAAAGAACTCTGAAGGGGCAAAATCAAGGCTGGACAGTCCATAGGGTAAGGTATCCCAATGGAATTCTCCTAGGATGGTCCTTTCTACACTCAAAGAATGTGTAGATGCATTGTCATGATGGCAAGTTAAAAAACAATTCCTCTGTACAACTTTCCTGACTTTTCTCATCAATGGAATTTTCCATTGTATTAAAACTTCTTCATAGTAAGCCCCATGATTGTTCGGTGTCATTTGATAAAGTCTATCAATATGACCTTTTTGGAATCCGCCAAAACAGCCACCATGACTTTCTGAGCTGAACTTTCTGGCCTGAATTTAACAGCCCAGCAGATCTCCTTGAAAGGCACTGTTTTGATTGGACCTTTTCTTTGAAGGCACTCTGTTGAGACTAAGATAAGTGTCTTACTGAGAGACCTTGCCTGCAGCCATCCACTGATGGCTGAGACAGGAGTCAACAGGCTTTGTTTGGAATCAATCTATGCATATATAAACTGGAACCCTAGTAGCAATACCTTTTTATTTACCCTCATATTTTGTAGTGGATTTCTGAAAACATGTTCATATTTTTTGTGACTTTTCATTTTGACAAAAATTCGAACTTAAAAGAACCCAAACACATCTTTAGCTAGATTTGCCATTTGTTTATATTTGCCCCATTTGTTTTTAACATTCTATGTCAAAATATAGAAATAGATAGATAGATAGATAGATAGATAGATAGATAGATAGATAGATAGATAGACAATAGATTATTGTTATTAGGTTATTGTTAGGTGATGTTGAATCAGTAACGACTCATAGGAACCTCATGCACAACAGAATGAAAAACTGCCTGGCCCTGAGCCAACCTCACAACCATTGCTATGATTGAGCTCCTTACTACTGCCATTTGGCCAATACATCTTGCTGGGAGACTTCTTTTGTATTGACCTTCCACTTTATCAAGCATGATGTTTTTCTCCAGGGACTGATGTATGGGATACAAAAGTCTGACCATTCTGGCTTCTAAGGAGCATTCTGGCTGTACTTCTTCCAACACAAGTTTGTTTATTCTTTTGACAGTCCACGGTCCAAGGTACTCTTAATATTCTCCTCCAACACCATAACTCAAATGCATCAATTCTTCTGTGATCTTCTTTATTCTTTGTCCAAATTTTACATGCATATGAGGTTACTGAAAATACCATGGCTTGGGTCAGGTGCACCTTAGTCCTCAAACTGACGTCTTTGCTCTTGAACACTTTAAAGAGGTCTTGTGCAGCAGATTTGCCTAATGCAACACGTCCTTTAATATCTTGACTGCTGCTTTCCTGAGTGTTGATGGTTGATCCAAGCAAAATGAAGTCTTTGACAACATCAATCTTTTCTCCATTTATCTTGATGTTATTTATTGGTCCAATGGTGAGAATTTTTTGTTTTCTGTACATTGAGGTGCAACCCATTCTGAAGACTATGGTCTTTGACATTCATCAGTAAGTATTTTAAGTCCTCTTCGCTTTTAGCAAGCAAGGTTCCATCATCTGCATATCACAGGTTGTTAATGGTATCTTCCTCCAATCCTGGTGCTATGTTTTTAATAAAATCCAGTTTTTCTGATTATTTGCTCAGCATACTGATTTAATAAGTATAGAGAAAGAATACAACCCTGGTGCACATCTTTCCTGATTTTAAATCATTCAGTGTTCCCTTGTTCTGTTCGAACAACTGTATAGATTTCTCATGAGCACAATTAAGTGTTATGGAATACTCATTCTCTGCAATATTGCCCATAGCTCGTCATGATCCACACAATCGAAAGCCTTTGTGTAGACAATAAAGCATAGGCAAACATCTCTCTGGCATTCTCTGCTTTCAGCCAAGATCCATATGAAGTCAGCATTGATATCCCTTATTCCAATGTCCTCATTTGAATCCTGCTTGAAACTATGGTAGTTCTCTGTCAGTGCATTTTGAATCTGCAGTCAGTTTTGAATTGTCTTTAGCAAAATTTTACTTGCATGCAATATTAATGATGTCCTAAGACTTCCACATTCTATTGGGTCACCTCTCTTTGGAATGGGCACAAATATGAATATCTTCCAATCAGTTGGCCAGGTAGCCATCTTCCAAATTTCTTGCCATAAGTGAGTGAGTACCTCCAGTGCTGCATCAGTGTGTTGAAAGATTTCAATTTGTATTCTATCAATTTCCAGAGCCTGGTTTTTTGCCAGTGCTATCAGTACACCTTGGACACCTTCCTTCAGTACCATTGGTTCGTGATCATACATAGAAGAACTCTTGAAATGGTTGAACAACGGCCATTTATTTTTGTACAGTGACTCTGTGTATTCCTTCCGTCTTCTTTTGATGCTTTCTACATCATTTAACATTTTACCCAAAGAATCTTTCAATACCGCAAGTCCAGTTTTCAAGTTTTTCTTTAGTTCCTTCAGCTTGAGAAATGCCAAATGTGTTCTTCCATATTTGGTTTTCTAACTCCAGGTATTTGCACATTTCCTTATATTTGACTTTGTCTTCTCAAGCTGACCTTTTAATTTTCTGTTCAGCTCTTGTACCTCCTCACTTAATTCCATTTGCTGCAGCATCACTATGCTGGAGAGCAAGTTTCAGAGTCTCGTCTGGCATCCATTTTGGTCTTTTCCTTCTTTCTTGTCTTCTTAATGACCTTTTGCTTTCTTCTCGTGTGATATTCTTGATGTCATCCCACAACTCTTCTGGTATTTGGTGTTTACTATATAATGCATCAAATTCATTCTCCAAATGATCTCTAAATTCAGGTGGAATATACTTTGGTTCTCATGGACTTGTTTTAATTTTCTTCAGCTTCAGTTTGAATTTGCATATGAGTAATTGATGGTCTGTTCCAGTCTGCCCCTGGCCTAGTTTTGGCTGATGATATGGAGCTTTTCCACTATCTTTTTCCCCAGTTGTAGTGAAGTTAATTTCTGTGTATTCTGTCTGGCGAGGTCCATGTATATGTTGTTGTTGTTGTCAGGTGCTATCGAGTCGGAACCAACTCATAGCGACCCCATGCACAGCAGAATGAAACAATGTCTGATCCTGGGCCAACCTCACTACCACTGCCACACTTGAGTCCATCAACGATGCCACCTGGCCAATCCATCTCGTTAGGGGTCTTCCTCTTTTTCTCTGACTCTCCACCTTACCCAGCATGACATCCTTCTCCAGCAACTGTTCTCTCTGGACAATATGTCCAAAGTATGAGAGACGAAGCTTAGCCATCCTGGCCTCCAAGCACTCTGGCTGCACTTCTTCCAAAACAGATCTATTGGTTCTTTTGGCAGTCCATGGCACTTTCAGTGTTCTCCTCCAACACCACAACTCAAAGGCATCAATTCTTCTATGGTCTTCCTTATTCACTGTCCAAATGGAACGCATAAACATTGATATCTTAGGCATTAGTGAGCTGAAATGGACTGGTACTGGCCATTTTGAATCTGATAACCACATGGTTTACTATACAGGGAATGACAAATTGAAAAGGAATGGGGTTGCATTCATCATCAAAAAGAACGTATCCAGATCAGTCATGAGGTACAATGCTATAAGTGATAGGATAATATCCATGCGCCTACAGGGAAGCCCAGTTAATACCACCATTATTCAAATTTATGCACCAACCACTAAAGCCAATGAAGATGAAATAGAAGAATTCTACCAACTTCTTCAGTCTGAAATTGATCAAACATGCAATCAAGATGTATTGCTCATTACTGGTGACTGGAATGCAAAAGTAGGGAGCAAAGAGGAGGGTCCAGTAGTTGGAAAATTTGGACTTGGTGATAGAAATGATGCTGGAGAATGAATGATAGATTTCTGCAAGACAAATGATTTGTTTATTTCAAATACCGTCTTTAGACAGCATAAGAGACGATTATACACAGATGGAACACATAGAAATCCATGTATATAGTCATCTTTTATATTGTTTAAAAAGATATTTTTAATGAAGAAGTCATTCATTTTGGAAAATTCTATCAAGGAATCTTCAGCATCATTTCTATCACCAAGGCCATATTTTCCAACAACTAACCCTTCCTCTTTGTTTCCAACCTTTGCATTCCAATCACAAGTAATTATCAATATATCTTGATTGCATGTTTGATCAATATCAGACTGAAGAATTTGATATAATTATTTGTTTTCATCATTTCTGGCTTTAGTGATTGGTGCCGAAATTTGAATAATAGTTGTAATAACTGGTCTTCCTTGTAGTCCTGTGGCTATTACCCTAATACAAACAGCATTGTACTTCAAGAGAGATCTTGAAATGGTCTTTTTTATGATGAATGTGATGCCATTCCTCTTCAATATGTCATTCCTGGCATAGTAATCCATGTGGCTGTCAAATTCAAAATGGCCACTACCAGTCCATTTCAGCTCACTAATGTCTAGGATATCGAAGTTTATGCTTTCCATTTCATTTTTGACAACTTCCAATTTCCTAGATTTATACTTCATACATTGCATGTTCTGATTATTGATAGATGTCTGATTATTAATGGATGTCTCTCCTCATTTTGAGTTGTGTCCCATCAGCAAATGAAGGTTTCAAAAGCGTTACTCCGCGTCACCACGATCAACTCTACTTTGACGAGGCAGCTCTTTCCCATCATATTTTGAGTGCCTTCCAACCTGAGGGGCTCAAGCCACCACAGTACAAATAACTGACATACAATTGGTGGCGATAAATAGACAGATTTTTTTTTTCTAAACCCTCTTAGAGTGAATAGTTGAGTGTTTGCTTCTTAAAAACAAGTATACTTACTTATACAAACACAGTCCAGTGATCAAAGTTTAGAAATTTAACATTGATTCAGTACAATGATCTAATCTAGAGACCATTCAAATTCTACCAACTGACCCAATTATGTTCTTTATGGCTGCTTTTCCCAGTCCAATATCTAAGTAAAGATCGCATTTAGTTGTTTTGTCTTTTTAGCTGCCTTTCATCTGGAACAGTTCCTTAGTTTTCTTTATGTATTTTGACCTGACAATTTTTTAGTGCAGGCCAGTTTGAGCTTATCTGCAATTCCCTCATTGTTAGATTCAGATGATGCATTTTTGACAGGAATACTGGTAAAGTGAAAACAAACTCCTATTTAAGAGTGAGACACCCAAATCTAGTGGGAAATTCTGTGTGCATGGGCGTGTCTTGATGAGTTGTGGGTTCACCATAGGATGTGGCTGTTGTGAAGTGCCGTTGAGTCGATTCTGACCCATAGTGACCCAGTATAAGGTTTTCGAGGAGCAGCTGGTAAGCTTGAACCCCGACCTTGCAGTTCAAAGGGCTTTGCAGTCTGGCGCATTAACCCACAGCGCCACACCAGGACTCCTCATCATAGGCTGTTAGGCTGCAAATGACCTTATTTGTTGTGGAGCTTCTAGCTGTGTTTTTTGGGTTTTGTTTTAAAATGGTATTTTCTCTTGGATTGGAAATGTAAGCCTAGCTTTTAGCATATTGAAAGTTGAATGGGATAAACCTGTGGAAAAAAAACATATTTTTATTTTGAACTTTGTTCAAGTTGCCATTGAGTTGATTCTGACTCGTGGCAACCCTGTGTGTGCAGCGAGCAATTGCACCATAGGGCTTTCAAGGCAGTTTTTACCCTCTTGTTGTTGTTGTTGTTAAGTGCCGTCGAGTCGGTTCCGACTCATAGCGACCCTGTACAGGGTTTCGGAGGGTGTAAATCTTTACGGGAGTAGAAAGCCTCATCTTTCTCCCGCGGAGCAGCTGGTAGTTTCGAACCGCTGACCTTAAGGTTCGCAGCCTGATTCGTAACCACTACGCTACCATAGCTCCTTAGGTGGGTTCAAACTAATAACCTTTACTTCCAGTAGTCAAGCATTCCATTTTTTCTTTCGATTTCATTTTTGACAACCTCTAATTTTCCTAGATGTATACTTCATACATTCCATGTTCTGATTATTAATAGATGTTTGCAGCTGTTTTTCTCATTTTGAGTTGTGCCCTGAAAGTGTTACTCCATTCGCATCATCATGGTTAACTTTACTTTGAGGAGGTAGCTCTTCCCTGTCATATTTTGGGTGCCTTCCACCCTGAGGGACTCATCTTCTGGCACTATATCTGAAAATATCCTGGTGCGCTTCATCATGTTTCTATATTCAATTGTTGTTGATGTTGTGTGCTGTGGAGTCAGTTCCGACTCATAGGGACCCTGTAGAGGGTTTCTGAGGCTGTAAACCTTTACAGGAGCAAAAAGCCTCATCTTTCTCCCACAGAACAGCTGGTAGTTTTGAACTGTTGATCCTGGAGTTAGCAGCCTGATTCATAACCACTATGCTACCAGAGCTCTTTATTCAATATTCTGGTGTTATCTGACTCATTTCAACTCAATATCCTTATTCTCAGCTTCATCTACTGGCCTTGAATCCAAAGACCTTTGGGCTAGTATGGAATGAATGACTGAATCCAGTTGAGTTTTCTGGGCCATGTGTTCCTATTGTTGCCTCCTGACTGTTCCCTTCTGCACTGTGGGTACTCAAAGGCAAGGCCCAGTCCTGCTCTGGCAAGCGTCAGAGCCCCATACCATTGCTCTGAAATGAATAGCCAAAGTAGCTAATGCTAATAGGATGGAAAATTCTTTTCAGAAGACAAGTGTTTTCTCTAATATTTAAATTATGTTCTCAGGTAGAAGAAGTACATGAAGAAATGTATCATACAGAATAAACCCAAATTACTTTTGGTTGCTTCTGTGTTTATAGATCATCTATACAAAAAAATGAACAGAGGGCATGAACAGACACTTCACCAAAGAAGACATTCAGGCAGCCAACAAACATATAAAGAAAACCTCATGATCGCTAGACATTAGAGATGTACATCAAAGCTGTCATGAGATATCATCTTACTCCAGAATTAACATCAAATTTCCAAAACCAAACCAAACCAGAAAACAACAAATGCTTGAGAGGGTGTGGAGAACACGGTACCCTCCTCCACTATGGGTGGGGCTGTAAAATGATCCAACTGCTGTGGGAAAATGGTCAGAAGTTTGCAACTAGAAATACCATATGACCCAGCAATTTCTCTTGTTGCTGTTGTTGTTGTTAAGTGTCACTGAATCCGTCCCAACTCATAGCGATCCTGTATAGGGTTTCTAAGGAGCAACTAGTGGGTTTGAACCACCGATCTTGCAGTTCAAACTGAATTACAGTCCAGTGCTTATCCTATCGCGTCACACCAGGACTCCAGCAATGTCTTTACTTGGTATATATTCTCAAGAAATAAGAAACGTGACATGAATAGATATTTGCACACCCATGTTCCATGCAGCATTATTCACAATAGCACAAAGATGGAGACAGCCTAGAGGCCCATCAGCAGAGGAATGGTTGAACAGACTTTGCTACATACACACAATGGAATATTATGCAACATTGAAGAATTACACTGAATCTGCAAAACACAGCATAGCATGGAGGAACCTGGAGGACACTATGTTGAGTGAAATTAGTTGATTGCAAAGGGACAGACATTATATGAGGCCACTACTGTAAAAAGTCATTTAAGTATTTTGTTCTGTAATAGACCTTCTGTGATGGTTACTAGGGTGGGAAGGAGATCATTCTCATAATGCAATTATATTAAATACTGTAATAAAACTATTGCAGTATTAGCTCTCAATTGCTATCCAAGTTTCCAGTAAGAAATATTGTGGTCACACTTGTCCTATCTAGATCTGTTCATTCAAATTTGCCAGTAAACCTGAGTCTGGAAGAGAGGGCAGGGAGGTTATGTGGAGGGATAAAATCAATATGACCAGAAAGGGCGTGCCTTAGTTTTTCCCCAGTCACAGAACTCTATCACATGATCACACTTGGGAAACTAGGAAATCCTATTCTTCTCTGTGTGCCCAAGATTTCATGGGATTTGATGGACATGGAGCTTTGTCTTTGTCATACCACTCACTGCCTAAGGTGCAATAAAATACTTACTAACAGTGAATGTTTAATATTCACTAATAAACTTTGAATTACATTTGACAGATGAGAAAACTGAAAGTGAACTATGTTTAAGGATATTTTTTTCCATGAATCACTCTTCATATCCTTTTATTGTTCAGAAATGAATTTGCTTTCTTACCATCTTAAATTTGGCTTGTGGGTGAATTAGCAAACATCCCACAGTACCATGATTCAGCATTTTGGAATGGATGTTTAGTGAGCTGTTTTCAGTGGCTTCAGCAATGCAAATTTCCTTTTTTTAAAAAAATCTCACATGTGTATAAAAATCAAAACACAGTTAATTCCAGGGTTGAATAATTCTTTGTCATAAGAGTGTCATCAAAACTCCTGGTATGGTTCCTCAAAAAGCTAAAACTAGAACTGTCATTGTTGGGTGTCATCAAGTTGGTTTCGACTAATAGCGACCCTGTATAGGGTTTCCAAGGAGCAGCTGGTGAGTTTGAACTGCCAACCTTGCGGTATAATCAAAAGAGTTGGAAGCAGAGACTCAAGCAAAGCTGTGTACACCAGTGTTCACCAAAGCACTATTCACAATAGCCAAAAGGTGGAAGCAACCTGAATGCCTATCAGCAGGTGAATGGAAAAGCAAATGTGATATATACATACAATGGAATGCCTTGCAGTGAATTACAGAATCA
>NW_006408536.1:27023173-27024185 GCF_000296735.1 Chrysochloris asiatica
CTCTTCTCCATTGATGGTTCCAGGGCCCTCCGCTCCTAGACTGAAAGGTTAATCACTCCCCTCCTTGCTATAAAATGTCCACCTTTACATTTCCAGTCTTCACAGTCAGTCCTGGTAACAATTTTAATCAACTTTTAGAAAAGACAAATACATCATTTTTCAACATAATGTCCTTGCTTTTCCATACACTTTGTCCATCTCTCAATAAGCTTTTGGATTCCCATATTTTAAAATGTTCTACCTGATTTGTGAGCCACGAATGCACTGCTGTCTTCACTTCTTCATCAGAGGGGAATTTTTGTTCTTAAAGGGCTGCTTTCAGGGGACCAAACAGGTGAAAGTCTGAAAGAGCAAGATAGGGAGGATGCTTTAACACCTCAAAGCAACATTTTTTGCAGAGTGTCAACAGTGTGGGCATAGGTGTGTGGATGTGCATTATCATGCAAGATCATAATACCCTTGGATAGCAGTTCTCTGCATTTAATCTGAAGTTTAGGCTTCAGCTCTTCAGTGAGCATCTCATAGTAACAAGCACTATTGATTGTTGAACCTCTTTCCTGACAGAGTTCCAATACTGGCCCTTGAGAATCCCAGAAAACTGTAAGCATCAATTTTCCAGCTGATGGTTGACTTTTGAACTTTTTCTTAGTCAAAGATTGAGGATGTTTCCATTCTATACTCTGCCATTTACTCTCAGGAAGCCAACCAAGAAAAGGTTGACTCTTACTGACCCTATAGAACAGAGTAGATCTGTTCTATAGGGTTTTACAGGCTGTAAATCTTTCAGACAGCCTCTTCTTTCTCCCAAGGGTGACTGATGTGTTTGAACCTCTGACCTTTCAGTTAGCAGCCTAATGCTTAGCCCATTGTACCATCAGTACTCCTTGGTGTCTAGCACATTAGGATGGAATTGTTCTAAGAAGGCTCCCTATATTCTGGTAGGTAATTTTTTTTTATTATTAAAATATTTATTGTGAGTTGAGTGATAGTTTACATGGGAGAATGTCGGTTT
>NW_006408536.1:27025585-27027805 GCF_000296735.1 Chrysochloris asiatica
CCTGTATAGGGTTTCCAAGGAGCAGCTGGTGAGCTTGAACCACCGACCTTGCAGTTCAAATGACTTTGCAGTCTGAGGCATTAGCCCACAGCGCCACCTCAGGACTCAGTCCAGTACTTATCTTACCAGGACTCCATTTCCATTCATAGTGACCCTTAAACCCACGGTTGTGGTGGTGGTTGTGTGTTATGGAGTCTGTTTTGACTCACAGAGACCCTGTATGTTGTTGTTATTGATGTTATGTGCCGTGGAGTCAGTTCCGACTCATAGTGACCCTGTACAGGGTTTCTGAGGCTGTAAATCTTTACAGGAGCAGAAAGCCTCATCTGGTCTATATACCTTTACAGGAGCAGACTATATATCTTTACAGGAGCAGAACGCCTCATCCTTTTCCTGTGGAGCAGCTGGTAGATTTGAACTGCTGACCTTGTGGTTTTGCAGCCTAACTTGTAACCTAGGATGCTACCAAGGTGCCCTCTTAAACCCATCATTGTTGTTGTAGTTGTTAAGTACCATCAAGTCTATTCTAACTCATAGCTACCCTGTATAGGGTTTCCAAGGAGTGGCTGGTGAGTTTGAACCACTGACCTTGAAATTCAAACTGACTTTTTAACCCCATTAGCACCCCCAAATCATTGTCTGTTTACCTTGGTACCTCTGTATGCCGTTTGTTCTTCCATGCTCAAGGTATCATTTGTGATTTATTTATTTGTTTCTTTCTCGATTTTTAGCACTTTAAAGCTATCACCACTTTTAGAGTTTAATTCTTGATTTGAGGTTAGAATTAAAAGACACACAAGACGTAACCATTCTCTGGAGATGATTTTGAGCTTTCCAACCTCATTTATTTGATTTTGTCAGAGTAGTATTGGGGAAAGATCAGATGTTGACTAGAAATAAAAAATGATCCCTTTTCTTTTAGAATGGTAAGCTAAGCCAACAAACTATTTCAAATGTCAAAACAGAAGTTGTAGGACCATGGTGGAGAAGACCTAGATCTTATTCTCTAGCTCTGCCTCTTCTATTGTGTGAATGTCGGCAAACCCTTCAGTTTGCTCTTTGGGATGGATTTTTATTTTGAGTGGAAGGGTTAGATGAGATGGGACCAGCTATGAGACCTGAGTTCACCGTATAAATTAGCCAGTCATCTTATCCAACAGATACTATACCAGGATCAGAGAAAGTGAAGAAATCTACGGTTTACTTACTATATCCTCCAATTACGCAATGTTCAAATCATGCTGGGAGACAGATTTCCTTTCATTTCTCTGTAAGCCTGTGCTCTACTTCTTTTGTTCTGCAAAATGGCCTTTGGAGAAAAGATCCTGTAGACAAGTTAATGAGGAAAAGCTGCTTCTGAACCTCCCTCTCAAAGAATCACTGTATATATGAGGGGGCTTCAAAAAAGTCAAAAAAAAAATGAAATTTTCCAAGAAACTTTTTGAAGCCCCTTCATATTAATATTGTAAAGGCTCACAGAGGCCTTGCCATATAAATAATTGGTGGTGTGTGCCGTGGAGTCGCTTCCGACTCATAGCGACCCTTTATCCTGTATAGGATTTTCAAGGCTGTAAATCTTTATGGGAGCAGAAAGCCTCATCTTTCTCCTGTGGAACAGCTGCTAGTTTCCAACTGCTGACCTTGAGGTTAGCAGCCCAACTTGTAACCACTGTGCTACCAGAGTTTCATATATGTATATATATGTTGTTGCTGTTAAGTGCTGTCGAGTCAGTTCTGACCCTGTATAGGGTTTCAAGTGAGTTTCAACTATCAACTTTGTGTTGCAAACCAACTTTTCAGTCCTGTGCATTAACCCACAGTGCTATATCAGGACTCCCCATATATGTTGTTAGATGACATTGAGTCATTACCGACTCATGGCGACCCTATGCACAACAGAACGAAACACTGCCCAGTCCTGGGCCAACCTCACAATTGTTGCCATGCTTAAGTCCATTGATGCTGCTGTATTGCCAATCCATCTCACTGCAGATCTTCCTCTTTTTCTCTGACCCTCCACCTTACCAAATATGACATCCTTCTCCAGCGACTGGTCCCTCCTGACAATTTGTCCCAAGTATGAGAGATGAAGTTTGGCCACCCTGGCCTCAAAGGAACACCCTGGCTGCACTTCTTCCAACACAGATCTGTTGGTTCTTTTGGCAGCCCATGGCACTTTCAATATTCTCCTCCAACACCATAACTCAAAAGCATCAATTC
>NW_006408536.1:27028638-27042133 GCF_000296735.1 Chrysochloris asiatica
TTCTGTGTCAATTTATGCTTGCAGCTGTTTCTGTATTACCTTTAGTAAAACTTTACTCGCATGGGATATCAGAGATATTTTCCGATGGTTTCCGCATTCCATATATATAGAACTTGACACAGTGCCCAAGAGATGTCACTTCACCAGCACTGAGGTGAATCTAAGTGGAGTTCAACTCCTTGCTTTCTCCATGAGGACTTTGAAACCCTGTAAAGTTCACAGAGTTAACCCAGACCACAAATCGAGACGTAAAGACAGTGAGTCCTCACTTCTCTGCTCTGCTTTTGACCACATTGCTCTGCCTTACTATAATATGAAAGCAGGAGAAAAGATACCAGGAAGTCAGACTCACAATGCTTGGAAAGAAGTTCAAAAGTGCTATCTGACTTCAATTATGGTAAGAACAATAGAGAAGCTAGTGTGAGATGGAACAGGACCATACCTAAGTGAGAAATGCAGATAACGAATCTCATTGGAATGAAAACGAAAGCAAGAAGTTGTCAAAGGAAGTTGGGCTGAGGACACCTACTACTTAGGTGGGTAATGAAAGAGCCCTGGTAGTGCAGTGGTTAAGCAATGGGATGCTAATCCAAAGGTCATTGGGTCAAACCCACCCAGCGGTTATATGGGAAAAAGACCTGACAATCTTCTCCCATATGGGCAGGAAACCCTTTGGGCAGCTCTACCCTTGTACATAGGGTCATAATGGTCCACAGCAACAACAGGCGTGTAATATGTGCTTCTTATCCTCTGAGTTGGAAAGGGAATATTTCTGTGTCATGCTCAGAAATGATGCTATAACCGGCATCGTGGGAATGGCAGACCCTATTCTGCAGCTAAGAATAGCTGAGGTACTAATTAGGTTTCCTGAGAAATGCCGAAGAGGAACTTACCAGATCCAGAAAATTCACAATGTAACCTTGCGGCCGGACCCAGGTCGGCTCTAACTCACATCCTGACCTTGCTACCAGCACATTGAGCATCCTTGATTTCTCAGGCGGAATAGAGCAGCATGTGCTAGTGATTGCTAGATGCTAATATTGTTGTTGTTAAAAACTACCGAGTCGATTCCAACTCATGGCGACCCTATATAGGGTTTCCAAGGAGTGACTGGTGGGTTTGAACCACCGACCTTGCAGCTCAAACTGACCTTTGGTCCAACACATTAACCCACAGTGCTACACCGCGACTCCAGATGCTAGTATTGGAGTACCAGAATTTAGTGATTTCTAAATTTAAATGTTGGAGTATCAGAGTAATTATATGTCCAATGATTCTGATACTCAAACACCTGAATAATGGGGTGGGAGGGCAGCAACCATTTTGGTTAGAAACAATAAAGATAGGATTTAGAGCAAGCTAAAACTCCAGGGAAAGAGAAAATAGGGGATAACTGAGAGGAACTAGAAAGCTAGGCTGTCCTACTGAAATTGATGCCCCATATTTCTAGTGATCCTTTCCCTTATGAATTGGTCCTTTGTGTTAATCAGAATGATTCTCAATATTCCTTTACCAATGCACTGAAAGGCCACCATTTTAATAAGTTAATGCTGTTAAGGTGTGTGGTTAAGTGCTAGGCACATAACAAATGCAATAAATAATTGCCTATTACTATTAATCCTTTTTTGTAGGAGAAAAATTGGACCATCCTTTCCTATTTCTGCTCATTTTAATCACCATATTATTCTTTGTACTTAAAAAGAAAAAGCCTTGATCCTTTAGAATAATTTTATATTTACAGAAGAGTTACAAAGATAGCACAGAGATATGTGAGTATATAACCCAGCGTCCCCTGATGTCAAGATTAAGACCTTAACATTGGTATATTACTAGTAATTTCTTGTACTTAAAAAAAAAGCTTTTTATTGTGAATTGTGTGAAGTTTACAGAGCAGATAGATCACCAGTTTTACATTCCATATACTTGATGTCATTACAATGACTGCAATCCCCTCCATGTACCATCAGTTAACAGGACTTATCTCTATTCATTTTAACACTTGTGTTTCTCCCTATGTCTCCTGCTACCCTCATCTTTCCTCTGCCAACCTTCCTTTGCTGTATATTGCCTGCCCCATCATCCATGTTAGAATATGTTTACCTTCTAGCCAGTGAACAATCCCTCACTTCCCACCACTACCTGTAAGCATTATAGAATGTTTCCTTTATCAAGAAAACCTTTTCTTGTTTTTTTACAGCAGTGGTCTCATACAATATTTGTCATTTTGTGATTGACTAATTTCACTCAAGAAATCAAGCAATGTATTGCATTAAGCAAATCTACTGCACAAGACCTTCTTAAAGTATTGAAAATTTCAGTTTGAGGACTAAGGTGCACCTGACTCAAGCCATGGTATTTTCAATAACCTCATATGCATGTGAAAGCTGGACAGTGAAAAAGGAAGACCGTAGAAGAATAGATGCATTTGACTTATGGTGTTTGAGGAGAATATTGAAAGTGCCATGGACTGCCAAAAGAACAAATAGATCTGTGTTCGATGAAGTACAGCCAGAGTGCTCCTTGGAAGCCAGGATGGTCAGACTTCGTCTCTCATACTTTGGACATATTGTCAGGAGGGACCAGTCCCTGGAGAAGGATATTATGTTTGGTAAGGTGGAGGGTCAGAGAAAAAGAGGAAGACGCCCAGAGAGATGGATTGGCAAAGTGGCAGTATCAATGGGCTCAAGCATAACAATGATTATGTGGTTGGCCTAAGACCGGGCAGTGTTTCATTGTGTTGTACATAGGGTCGCTGTGAGTTAGTAGCAACTTGATGACACCTAACAACAACAACAAATTTCACTCAGCATAATGTTCTCCAGGTTCATCTGCTGGTTTCTTTGTTCCACATAATTTTCTGTGCTGAGTTCATTTTGTTTGTAGGTTTTCTTTTAATTTTCATCTCTGTTGTGTTAATGTTTACTAAAGTTTTCTGATTTCCTTCTTTTTTTATTTTGATGTGAAGGGGTATTATTTTCTTTGAAGTTACCCTGTAATTTATTAATTTTTCCTCATTTGAAACAATCCATTTTCTCTTGAAATCTACTTGACTTACTTGCCACTTGGCAGTTCTGCTTTGTAGTTGACTTTATTATAAATTGGTGTCTCTGGTTCCCTACTTTTAGTCTTGTAGGTTTGTTTTACTTTGGATACTTCTATATCTGGACTGAGTTCTGCGTGATGCTGTCATGTATGCTAATCTCAGGCTGTTGTCTGCTGTTGTTGGTTCTCAGTGCAAATGACACTCTCCAGTATTTTTTATAAAGTTGCTTTGTTTATTACAAATTTCTACAATTTCTGTTTATCTGAAAATGTCCTAATTTCACCATTGTATTTTAGGGACCGCTTTGCTGTGGATGTGATTGTTGGTTGGTGATTTTTTCCATTCAGAGTTTTGTATATGTCATTCAATTGCTGTCTTGCCTGCATGAATTCTGTTGAAAAATCAAAATTTTTATTAATTTTTAGTCTTATTAATTCTCTTTTTAGGTAACTTTTCATTTTTCCTTAGTTTCTCTTAGAATACTTTACTTGTCTTTGGTTTTGGAAAGTTTGATTATGATATGTCTTGGTGATTTTCTTTGGAGATCTATCCTGTTTGGGATTCGTTCAGCTTCTGGTATACTTATCTTCTCACCTTTCACATTAGGGAATTTTTCTTCTAACAACTCTTCAACAATTTTCTCTGTTTTTTTATCGTTTCTTCCTATTCTGGAATTCTGATCACTCACAAGTTATTCTTCTTCACGGTGCCCCATATACCTACCTGTTAGACTTTCTTCAGATTTTTTCATTATTTTTTCAGATTGTTTTATCTCAAGCTCAATTTGGGCTTCCATTGCTTCAAATCTATTCCTTTGCCCTTTTAATATATTGTCCAATTCTGAAATCTTAGTATTAATCTTCTGGGTTTCTAATGGAAGGTTTTGTATTGTTTCAAAATTTGCATTTATTTTGTCTGTTTGTTCTTGTAGTATTTTCCTGAATTCTTCTAAAGGTTGTCCTGTATTCTTGTTTGTTTGTTTCTTTTTTCTCAATCTGCCTGTCAATTCTTTGAAGGTGCCCAGATATCATTCTTTTGAATTCTTTTCAGTTAGTTCCATTACTTTTTCTTCCTTAGAACATTTTCTGGCTCTGTATCTTGGTCATTTGTTTGAGCCATGCTTTCTTGTTTCTTCATGTGAGCTAAAATTGTCTGTTGTCTCTGGGGCACTGTGGTGATGTAGTATTTGTATTTGATTGATGGTTGTATATTGATGTGTCCTTTGGCTTTCACCAACTGTCTCCTGTGAATGTAGTTAGAGAATAGAAGGGTGTGCAGTATTCTTGTTCATTGTTCATGCTCCTTAGTTTAGGGTGGGCTTGGCTGTTGTTGGCTGCTATCTATTGTTGATGAGGTGGTGTAGTAACTGGTATTGACTCTTGCCCAGTGGGTGCAGCTGCAGAGGGTACAGTTTTGGCTGAAATGTATGGACATGACTATGGTCTCCTGTCAGGTGGGAAAGAGAAAAACCCCTCCCCTCCCCCACAAAAGCAGAACCAACAAACAAGCAACCAACAATGAAAAGAGAAAATAATAAAGGAGAAAAAAAATGAAAACAGGCAGCAAGCCAAACAAAATAATGTAATACCTATAAAGAGAAAAAAAGGAGAGGAAAACGGAATTATATATAAGAAAAATAAGAGAGAAAATAAAAGGAAGAAGTTAAAACACACAGGGAAAGGGAAGATGAAAAAAGAGAGTGAAGAATAGTAAAGAAAGATCAAAAGGGGGGGAAAGAAGGAAAACGAGAAACAGAAGGAAAAATGAGATAGAAAGGATAAATTCAAGGGAATGGAAAGAGAAGAAGAAAGAAGAAACAAAAACAATGGAACAACAAAAGGAAAAAACAAAAACAAAAAAAACAGTGCAGCTGTTAGATCCAGACAGCAGAACAGCGGGGGGCAGTGGGGGATCGTGCAAGCCAAGGAGCTCATAAGGTGGGTGCAGGAGGGATGTGACAGCAGAGTTCCTGGTCCTAGGTGGAGTTCCCATACACCTAGTATATCTATTCTCAGAGCACTCAATCCAGAATTACTTCATGGAGCTGATTTCTGTTTCTGTTAGGACTATATGGCAACTGGGGGCAGGGTGGCTGGTTATGAGGATTTCTGCTAGACTAATGCTGGCACCATAGGATACGCACTTGACCTCAAAGTTGGTTTGAACTGCAAGGTCGGTTGTTCAAACTAAACAGTCACTCCTTGAAAACCCTGTAAAGGGTCCCTATGAGTTGGAACCCACTCTACGGCACTTAACAACAACAATGATATTCTGGTGGCTCTGTGGGTTCTGTTGCTCTGGAGCCAAGCCCACCTGCATCCAGTCACCAAAGATGTATAGTTAGTCTCTGCCTCACACTGGCATGGTTCACAATCATGCAGTTCCAAGCTCCCGGAGAGCAAGGTCTGCACTGGGATGGATGAAAGTGGGAGTTGGCCACATTCCTGGTCACCAGGGGAGCATGGGGGAAAAAAAGGAATTACACCTTTCCCATCACCTGTGTGAATCTGCTCTGCCAGGTTACCTTCTGTCACTAAAGTTGCTCCAAAAAGGTCAAGAAGGTCAAACAGCATCTGGCAGGCCGTTCACCAGTCTCTGCTTCTTCTCCCAGCAAGTACTCAATCCACGTCTTTAACCTTTCCTCTGAAGTTCAAGGTTCCAGGATTTTCATCTACATCTCTTTCATCTGGTCCATGTAGTGCATCTTCCTAAATCTGGCTGGATGTCCCAATTCCTTGTACTTTTAAATGGTGTTGTTGTTAGGTGCAGATGAGTCAGTTCTGACTCATAGCGGCCCTATTCACAACAGAACTAAACACTTGCCTGTTCGTGTGCCATTCTAACAATTGTTGTAATGTTTGAGCCCATTGTTGCTGCCACTGGGTCAGTCCATCTTGTTGGGGTTCTTCCTCTTTTTTGCTGATCCTCTACTTTACCAAGCATGATGTCTTTCTCTAGGAATCAGTCCCTCTTGACAACATGCACAAAGAATGAGAGACGAAGTCTTGCCATCCTCCCTTCTAAGGAGAAATCTGGTTATACTTCTTCCAAGACAGACTTGTTTGTTCTGGCTTGAGTTAAAGTGTACCTTAGTCCTCAAACTGACATCTTTGCTCATTAACACTTTAAAGAGGTCTTTTACAATAGATTTGCCTAATGTAATAAATTGTTTGCTGCTTCCATTAGTGTTGATTTTGGATCCAAGCAAAATGAAGTCTTTGACAACGTCAGTCTTTTCTCCATTTATCATGATGTTGTTTATTGGTCCAGTTGTGAGAATTTTTGTTTTCTTTACACTGAGATGCAATCCACACAGAGGGCTGTAGTCTTTGCTCTTCATCAGTTGTTGTTGTTGTTGTTGTTAAGTGCCATCGAGTCGGGTCCGACCCATAGCGACCCTGTACAGGGTTTCCAAGGGTGTAAATCTTTACGGGAGTAGAAAGCCTCAAGCGTGCTAAATTCTCTTCACTTCCAGCAAACAAGATTGGATCATCTGCATATCACAGGTTGTTAACGAGTCTTTCTCCAATCTTGATGCCACATTCTTCTTCATATAATCTAGTTTTTGGGATTTTTTGCTCAACATACAGATTGAATAAATAGAGTGAAAGAATACAACCCTGATGCATACCTTTCCTATTTTTAAACCACTTAGGATCCCTTTGTTCTGTGCAAATGACTGCCACCATCTTGGTCTAGGTTCCTCAAGAGCACAATATTCATTCTTCACAATGTTATGTGAATATTCATTCTTCACAATGTAATGCAAAGTTTGTAGTAATCCTCACAGTGGAATGCCTTTGTGTAGTCAATAAAGCACAAGTAAACATCTTTCTGGTAGTCTCTTCTTTCAACCAGGATTCAACTGACATCAAGAATGATATCATTAGTTCCATGTCCTCTACTGAATCCAGCTTGAATTTCTGGAATCTCCCTGTCAATGTTTTGCTGGCACCATTTAAAAAATTATCTTCAGCAAAATTCTCCTGGCATGTGATATTAATGATATTGTTCGATGATTTCAGCATTTCCATTGAATCACCTTTCTTTGGAATCAGCACAAATATGGATGTCTTCCAGATTTCTTGGTAAAGACGAGTGAGCACCTCCAATGCTGCATCAGTAGTTTTAAATAAGTGCTTTCAGTTCCTTAGGCATTAATTATTATGAGCCCAGATCCTTCCAGTGTTGATAAGTGACTGAACTGGGAGATGTCTTTGTCAATGAGTTATAAGTGGCCCTTCTAATTTTATTGTTACACACAAAGACATTACCCTGAGCCTTTGGTTAGACAGACAAGATCTTATCAGAATTCCATTGCCTTTGGCAACCCTGGGGAGTTGCTGGTTTATTACTAAAAATAAATAAAACTGATCCTTTGAAACCAATTTCCAACTATGTTTAAACATCCTAAACTTATACTTGATTCTGTTGAAAATATTGAAATATTTCCTGAAAACATAAAGTATCTAATTTTGAACAACATCTTCTGGCTTTATATATAAATGTGATATGCTCTACAGCATGGAGCTAATGACAGCAGCTTTCTTTTGGACATGACATTTAACACAGGTGGGATTATAACATTTAAGATTTTGAAAAGGGACCCTTGGAAACATCCCAGAAGAGGTAGCTCAATGGGGAACCTACCAGATGGAACGTATGAGCCTCTGTCCTAAACAGATGTTTTCCAGCTGGGAAAGCTACTACAAGAAAATGCACCCAACCGCTTCTAATGGGCATATCACTGCACATGCGCGCGCACGTGCGCGCGCGCGCACACACACACACACACACACACACACACTTACCCACGACCTTTAAAAAGTGAAAAATACATTGCAATAAAAATACCTGTTGCTTGAAAATTAAAATGAGAATTTCCACTGGTCCATCATTAGTTTGAGATATTTGGGAAATTAGAAATAATCATAATTCTCATGATGCTTAATGGATAAATAAGTGTAAGTAAAACTAACCATTGGTTGAATGGTTCAGATTGTCAGCTTCAAATCTCTATGATTGTCCTTGAGACTAATAAATTCATTTCAAATCCAATCAAGTTAAGTCTAGGCTATCACCTTGATGTCTTTAAATATTCATCTTCATTTGCACAAAATCCTAAGGCCTTGAAGGATGGAGGTTCAAGGAAGTATCATCAAGGGACCCAGGACTTCTTGAGCTTTTGACATTTAGCCACCAGAGGCTGCTCTGAGACCATTATCCTCCTTCCACAGAGGGTCCAGATCCCATTGGAGGCTCTGAGACCATTATCCTCCTTCCACAGAGGGTCCAGATCCCATTGGAGGACTTAGAAGGACTGATTTTGCTTTTCCATTGCTTTGAACAGAAAGTTGCTCACGGCAGTTCCCTGGTGGTCTGTTGTGTGGAGAAGATGATTAATTATAGTTAAAGAGGAACTGCTGAAGGAAGAAAAAAAAACTACCGATTACTGTTCTGCCCTCCACTCTCTGTTTAAACTCTTAATCTTGTTCTATTTCTTTTAAATAAAGGAGAATTGGGCAGGGGTGGAGAGAGGGGGTACTTTCATACAAGCGTTTGCTAATTTTTCATCATTTTTTTGGTCTGTGTTACTCTATTTTCAAAGCACATTTCTGAAGTCGGGTGTTTTTGTTTGTTTGTTGGTTTTAACCCTTTATTCCACAATACTTACTTCCACATGGTCCCTATTTTCCACATTTTACCAGCATTTTATAGTTGCTTTCATGCTGTTCCCTGTTTAACTGTTTTTCAATTGTTGCTTTTTTTCTTTAAGTTTTTCTCTTTATCTAACAAAACAAACCAAAAATTCAACAAAGAAGTATCTGCAGTTAAGTAAGAAGGATTAAAAATGGTTTTGATGCCTGTAATGGATTTTGTGTTTAATCTTAAACAATGAAACACTGGCTGAAATTGGTAATTAAAGAAACAAACCAGCTTCTTCACATGAAATTGCTTTCAGTTTTCATGAGGGAAGGCATGACTGTGGTAGACAATGACCAACCATCAGAAACAACTGTTTCTATGTTATTGTTACATGTGCTGCGCTGATTACGGTACTTCCATGTTTATGAAATGAAATTCCTGAATAAAGATGCAAAGTTTTAAACCCATGCCAAACACTCAATTAAGGTTGGCAGCAAACAAAGTCATCAGCAGAGATGACCTGGAGAATTTCAATTCTGCAAGTCTTTAATTCTAGACTAAATTTTGGGGGCAAAATTCCATGTTTGGTTGAAAATGACTAATTTAAGAATATATTTAATTTTCTATTTGCTGTTGCTGTTAAGTGCCATTGAGTCAGTTCTGACTCAGCAATCCTGTACAAGATTTCTGAGGAACGGCTAGTGGGTTTAGCTGCTGACATTTCGGTGAGCAATCCAGTGCTTACTCTACAGCGCCACACAAGGATTGAACTTGAGGGTAAATGAATACCTATTTTATTCATTTTTATTTATATTGTTGTTGTTGTTAAGTGCCGTCGAGTCGGTTCCGACCCATAGCGACCCTGTACAGGGTTTCCGAGGGTGTAAATCTTTACAGGAGTAGAAAGCCTCATCTTTCTCCCGCGGAGCAGCTGGTAGTTTCGAACCGCTGACCTTAAGGTTCGCAGCCCGATTCGTAACCACTACGCTACCAGAGCTCTTTTATTTATATTAGAAGATGAGAATTTAATAATTTATCTTTTCTCTGAAAAAATTTGTGAGCTACTGTGAAACATAGCTAATGTTTGGTGGTGTTATATTTATAAAGTAGAACTACTCTTACAGCATTTGAAATGTTTGCTATTTCCCCTAGTATGTAATCATAAAGGTAGAGATACTTAAAAAACAAAAACAAAAACAAAAAAACAACAGATTAAATAGGACACGTGATTGCTTATCTTTTCCAAAAAAAAAAAAAAAAAAAAAAACCAGTCACTTTATGTAAATTGCTGCATATTTGTTTGAATGCATTAACACAGGAGGACCACCAATAAAAGTGCTAGATCCATCCTTCATTGTGGCTTGTTACAATTTTCAACTTGCCCCTACTAAGGAAAGTATAAGAAGACATTTTCCTATGAGTAATATCTTATGAAACCATCATGATTTCATGTGGCATAGCTTTCTGTTTGCATGCTCGACAGTTGACGTTCTCAATATCACCTTAAAGCTGAGCCCCAGAAACAAATAAACCCATTGCAGTAAGGTTAGGTCTGTTTTGTGAGCTGTGTTAGTGGCCTGTCTGAACAGAGAAGGGGCACTTAGGCACAGAAAGTGATAACGTGGCCCTGGGCCTTGGGAGGTAGACTCTTTGCCGTACAAATGCATTGCATGACTCATTATTAAACATGCTGAGAACAGATAAATTCCAGACGAGTGAAGCATTCACTGATTCAACTGTAGTTAGGTGGATCTTGTGATATTTGTCTTACTTGCTTTTCTTTAAGGAACTCCCACGCCATTTCACATGTCAAATGCACAGAGCAACTGTATTAAGATAAAATTGTTAGGCCAGATATACTTCACTCAAATTTGCACAAGCTTTAAAATACCAACACTCAATTTAAAAAAAAAAAAAAATGTATCCATAGCAACCTCTTTGTTAAGGAAATAGTTACCTGAGAAGCTATACATCTTTTTAAAGAAATAGGGAGAAATAAAATCATATTCGTTAAAAAAAAAAGTATTTGTTAACTGTGGGTGATCTTCTTTATATTTGTATTTTATTAAGAGGAGAAATTACTTTTAAGAAACTTTGACAACGTTTATGTTTTTGTCACCATTTACGTGAGACCGGAAGGCTAGAGAGGGCTGGGTTTGGGCATTTCACATCTCCAATACATGTGACGTGTGAGTCGTGCCATGTCATTAATAAAACATGCAGCAGCGCATGGACAGGGAGCCACCAAAACTCCAAACTGGATGTTGAAGAGGATGTGGGACAAGGGATATCACTGCTGACATCAAATGGGTCTAGAATGAAAGCAGAAAACACCAGAAAGATGTTTACCTGTGTTTTATTGACAATTCAAAGGCATTTGACTGTGTGGAGCATAACAAATTACAGTAAACAGTGTGAAGAATGGGAATTCTAAGAATGCTTTATTGGACTCATGTGGAATCTGTACATAGACCAAGAGCTCCAACAGAACAATGGGATTTACTTCCTACATTCAGTCTAGGCATGGCCTCTGTAGTGCCCACTGTTGTTGTTGGGTGCTGTTGTTGTTTAGGGCCGTCAAGTCGATTCTGACTCATAAGCGACCCTGTATAGGGTTTCCGAGGAGTGGCTGGTGAGCTTGAACTGCTGACCTTGTGGCTTAAAGTGACTTTGTGGTCCAGAGCATTATCCTGCTGCACCTCATGGGATCATGCAAAGAGGGTATACAGGACTCTAACGCAGAGATTGGTTAGTTTTGCCATCTTATTACGTTTCAAAAGAGCCATCTCAGAAGCAGGAACAGAAGATCCCAGGGCCATCAAGAAAGAAGAACCATGAGAAGACCGCAAGATATCTGCTCAGAGGAGCGGGGGCGGCAGAGGCAGCAGCAGAGGCAGTGGTACTAAGATACAGAGCAACCAGCTTCCCAGCCTACACACCTGTCTGAGTAAAGTTAAGTGCCTTCAGACAGGAGGCTGGCTTGCAGAATAGGCCCTTTGGACATTTACTCACAGTGCTGAAAGAGCTGTAACCCTTGCCAGAGCAGCGCCGAGGCCACGGGGCTGTGTGACTGGTAGGATGAGAGCCAGAAAAAGAGAGAGAGGTGGACCTGCAATACATCTGACAAGAGGCGATCCTGGCTGGAGAAATATATATATCCTGAGTTGTTTCTGGTCCAGATCTCATAGTCAGCAGTCCGAAACTACCCGCTGTTCCGTGGGAGAAAGATGAGGCTTTCTGCTTCTGTAAAGATTTACAGCCTCAGAAACCCTGTACAGGGTCACTCTGAGTTGGAACCGACTCCACGGCACATAACCACCACCACCACCAACTTTCCTAACAAACTCCATAATCATGAGTTTTATCTGTACGTTCTGTGTGGCCAATGCTATGGATTATCGAGTCCAGCTGATAAGTAGAGGGCTGTAGGAAGGACGGTTGGTGTCAGAATAGGATAAAGAAGGTTGGAGGGTGGAGGCATGTCTGACCTCTGCTTCATAGGAGTTGACCTTGGGCTGATGGTAGTGATTTTCCTCCTATACCCTTGTGAAGCCAGAGGACTTCAAACATGACCTCCATGGCATTTCTTTTTTACAGGGATACCGCATGGTTTGGGATTGGGAAAAAATGTGTGAAAATTAGTTTGGGAAACTCGCTAGGCCACACAGAGCCAGGAAGATGGTGCCAGGGCACAGGAAAGTCCCAGCTGAAGGGACTTTGTTGCCAAGCCCAGACCTCCAAGACTCCATGGGAGGACAAGCTGGCCTGCACTGGAATGTCAGGTGTGCGGCGATTTCTGACTGTAGCTGGAGCACATCTAAAAACCGTCATAAGATTGGTTGGACCTGCTGTGCCTGGGTCTCCATGAGTAGGAGGAGGTGAATTCCACTGCAGCTAACAATGTTCTTTCCTTGACTAGTAAAACAAGTCAAGTAAAAAATACCCTGATCTGAGTCGAGCAGAGGAAACAGACTTGTAACCCATGGTTCTTCAGTAGTTAAAAAAAAATCTTTATCATCATCTTAAATCCAAGCATGGGTATTATATGGGTAAAGTGGGCAAGTGTTTTGGCTAATTCAATAAAACACTACTGTCTTGCCAGTCATCTTGTATGTTTGAGAAGTGCCAGTCTCAAGGATCTAGCATTATCCTTTTACTGGGAAAGCAAGGAGCTCAAATCCTGTTCAAAGCTTATTTTGATTAAAATTTCTATTCACTTCCTTCCATCCATGTGATTATCAATGAACCAGTCTGATGTACTTTGTTTCTAACATAGAGAAAAATGAGATCTGGCTCACAAAAGTTCATGTTTTTGTTTTGCATTTTAAATCTCTAAAGCTACATTAAAAGTTATCTTTGGACATTAAAATATTAAATACTTGATGAATCAATCCTTTTCTCAAAGAAGGAAAAAAAAGAGAGATGGAGGAATAAGAATAATGTATATAACTAGTTATAATATGAAGAAGAGTAACCGGCAATTCTTAGCCATACTTAAACCCACAAAAACTTACTTTAAAATTTAAAACATGATGCCAACTATATAAAGAAAAGGGAGTTTATGATGTCTTGAATGAATAACTAAGACACTTGGGTTGTAGAATCTCTATCCCTGGAGATCTAGAAAAATGTTTACCTAAATCAGTTTGCATCGTGGTTATCTAATATATGTATTTGTGGCTCCATCAGGTAAATCCATCAGAGACCTTGGGCAAATTCAAATTGTGGTGAGGAAAGCAGGAACTGCCCATTGGATCATATGTGCATGGTGTTGTGACATTAACACTTTGAGTTCAGAATGGACCA
>NW_006408536.1:27042963-27046800 GCF_000296735.1 Chrysochloris asiatica
GCTCAGACCTGTACATAGACCAAAAGGCAGTTGTTCAAACAGAACAAGGGAATATTGAATGGGTTGTTAATGGCCCATTAGGCATGTAATTTCTCCAATGTTCTACCACAACTCTTTGGCCAACTGTGGGCAAGATAACTATAAAACACTGTTAGCTTGAAGGAAGGGAATTTAAGGACCAGAAATTGATTTAATAGCTAGCAAGTATCTTTTTGCCAGGAGAATGAACAAATCAGTCTTGTTGTTGTTGTTGTTAAGTGCTGTCGAGTCAGTTCTGACCCAAGGAGCAGCTGGTGAGTTTGAAGTGCCGACTTTGTGGTTCAATTAGAAGAAATGAAGCCATAATATTCCTTAGAAGCGAGGATGGCTTACTTTGGACATGCCATCAGGAAAGACCAATAAATTGAAGTTCTGTTGAAAAGAAAAAAATGCAGGATATTGGACTGTCTACCTAAAGTCTCTGCCATAATATCTCTATTAAAGATCACTGCCAACTTAAGGAGTGGTCTATGACCATCCTTCCTTATTTGTGCATTGAGTTAATAATAACCTCATTTTTCTTTGTGTTTACTTTGTGTTTATTTATCCTCAAATATATCCCCTCCCCCAACACACCCACCCACACAGAGTCCCCTCCAGGAGTCCTCCCGCTGTAATCTAGACTGGGGCCTTTCTAAGAGTGCTGATCTGTCATCCTGGACTTTCTTTACCTCCATTTATGTGTGTCCGCTGTTTTCTGAATCCTATTCACTTAGTTTTCATTTAATTTTCTGTTTACTACATCTTTAGAGTCCTGGTGTGGCACGGTAGGATAAGCACATGACCACAAGGTCGGTTTGAACTGCAAGCTCACCAGCCACTCCTTAGAAATCCTATACAGGGTCTCTATGGGTTGGAACTGACTTGATGGCACTTAACAATAACAAATCACATCATTGAGTGATTTCTATAGAAAAAGGAGGGACATGAAACTCTTGAGTTTTTGACTCAAGGTTCCTTCATGTTGTAGCAGTACTTCGATACTCTTTGCTGTTAGGCGTCATCATGTTGGCTCCAACTCATAGTGACCTATGTACAACAGAACGAAACACTGCCTAGTCCTTCTTCCTCACAATCAGTGTGTTTGAGCCCATTGCTGCTGCAACTGTGTCAGCCCATCTCTTTGGGAGTCTTCCTCTTTTTCTAATGACCCTCCGCTTTACCAAGCATGATGTCCTTCTCCAGGGACTGGTCCCTCCTGACAACATGTCCAAAGTATGAGAGACAAAGTCTAGCTTCTAAGGCGCATTCTGGTTGTACTTCTGGCTTCTAAGAAGCATTCTGGCTGTACCTCTTCCAAGACAGATTTGTTTATTCTTCTAGCAGTCCACAGTACTTTCAATATTCTTTGTCAAAACCATAACTTCAATGTAACGATTATTCTATGGTCTTCCTTATTCATTGCCCATCTTTCACATGCATATGAAGTGGTTGAAAATACTATGGCTTGGATGAGGTGCACCTTCATCCTCAAAGTGATGTCTTTGCTCTTTAACACCTTAAAGAGCTCTTTTGCAGTAGACTTGCCTAGTGTAACATGTCATTTGATTTCTTGACTGTTGCTTCTATGAGCATTGATTGTGGATCCAAGCAAAATGAAGTTTCTAACAGCTTCGATCTTTTCTCCATATATCATGATATTATTTATTGGTCCAGTTTGAAGATTTGTGTTTTCTTTACATTGAGGTTGTAAAGAAAATTCACAGTACTATACTTAAGGCTGTCTACTCTTGGATCTTCAGTAAGTATCTCAAATCTTCTTTGCTTCCAACAATCAAGGTTGTATCACCTGCATATCTCAGGTTGTCACTGAATCTTCTTCCAATCCTGATGTCACATTCTTCTTCAGATAATGTAGTTACTCAGATGATCTCCTCAGCATACAGGTTGAATAAGTATGGTGAAAGGATAAAATCCTGCTACACACTTCTCCTGATTTTAAGCTATTCTGTATCCCCTTATTCTATGTACAGATCCCTTATGAGCACAATTAAGTGTTCTGGAATTCCTATTCTTTGCAATATTATCCATAGTTTCTTATGATCCACATACTTGAATGCCTTTTCATAGTTAATAAAACATAAGTATACATTGTTCTGGTATTTTCTGCTTTGGAACCATCTATCGTATTTTCCCACCACCCATCTGTCAGTTTGTCATGATGTGGTGGCCTGTGAGTTGCTGTGATTCTGGAAGCTATGCCATGGGTATTTTAAATACCAGCAGGGTCACCCATGATGAACAGGTTTCAGATGAGCTTCCAGACGAAGACAGACTAGGAAGAAGGAGTGATGAACTACTTCCGAATATTTAGTCACTAAAAATCTTATGACTGTCAGAGAAACACTGTCAGATATAGTGCCAGAAAATGAGCCCCTCAGCTTAGAAGGCACTCAAAATGCCACTGGGGAAGAGCTGCCTCCTCCTTATTCATGATGACACGAATGGAGTAAAGCCCGTGGGGGAAAAGCCTGCGGGACCTTCATTTGCTGATGGGGCACAACTCAAAATGAAGAGAGCCAGCTGTAAACATCCATTAATAATTGGAACATGGAATGTACTAGGAAAATTGGAAATTGTCAAAAATGAAATGGAACGAATAAACATCAATATCTTAGGCATTAGAGAGCTGAAATGGACTGGTATTGGCCATTTTGAATCTGACAACCACATGGTTTACTTTGCCAGAAATGACAAATTGAAGAGGAATAGTGCTGCATTCATCCTCAAAAAGAACATATCCAGATCAGTCATGAGGTACAACACTGTAAGTGATAGGCTAATATCTATGTGCCAACAGGGAAGCCCAGTTAATACCACTATTATTCAAATTTATACACCAACCACTAAAGCCAGTGAGGATGAAATAGAAGAGTTTTACCAACTTCTTCAATCTGAAATTGATCACACATGCAATCAAGATTTATTGATCATTACTGATGATTGGAATGTAAAAGTTGGAAACGAAGAGGAAGGATCAGTAGTTGGAAAATATGGCCTTGGTGATAGAAATGATGCTGGCGATGGTATGATAGAATTCTGAGAAATCAATGATGTGTTCATTTCAAATACCTTCTTTAGACACTATAAGAGACAACTAATTATACACATGGACCTCACCAATGGAATACGCAGAAATCAAATTAATTACGTCTGTGGAAAGAGACGATGGAAAAGCTCCATATCATCAGCCAAAACAAGGCCAGGGGGCAGATTGTGGAACAGACCATCAATTGCTCATATGCAAATTCAAACTGAAGCTGAAGAATATCAAAACAAGTCCACGAGAGCCAAAATATGTCCTTGAATATATCCCACCTGAAGATCATCTGAAGAACAGATTTGATACATTAAACACTAAAGACCGAAGACCAGAAGAAGAGTTGTGGGATGACATCAAGAACATCATATATGAAGAAAGCAAAAAGTCTTTAAGAAGACAAGAAAGAAGGAAAAGATCAAAATGGATGTCAGAAGAGACACTGAAACTTGCTCTTCAGCGTAGAGATGCTAAAGCAAATGGAAAAAATGAGGAGGTACAAGAACTGAACAGAAAATTTCAAAGGTCACCTTGAAAATACTAAGTAAAATATTACAACAAAATGTGCAAAGATCTGGATGGAGTTAGAAAACCCAAAGGGAAGAACATGCTCAGCATTTCTCAAGCTGGGAAAACTGAAAAAAAAAAAAAAAATTCAAACCGTGAGTTTCATTATTGAAGGATTCTTTGGGGAAATTATTGAATGATGAAGAAAGCATCAAAAGAAGATGGAAGGAATACACAGAGTCACTGTACCA
>NW_006408536.1:27047980-27049432 GCF_000296735.1 Chrysochloris asiatica
TAGAAGAATTGATGCATTTGAGTTATGGTGTTGGAGGGAAATATTGAAAGTGCCACGGGCTGCCAAAAGAACCAACAGATCTGTGTTGGAAGAAGTGTAGCCAGAGTGCTCCTTGGAGGCCAGGATGGCCAAACTTTGTCTCTCATACTTGGGACATATTGTTAGGGAGGGACCAGTCGCTGGAGAAGGATATCATGTTTGGTAAGGTCAGAGAAAAAGAGGAAGACCCGCAGCCAAATGGATTAGCAATATAGCAGCATCAGTGGACTCAAGCGTGGCAACAATTGTGAGGTTGGCCCAGGATCGGGCAGTGTTTCGTTCCATTGTGCATAGGGTCTCTATGAGTTGATACCAACTTGATGGCACGTAACAACAACAACATCATAGTTTCAGCCAGGATCCATCTAACATCAGCAATGATATCCCTTGTTCTACTTCCTCTTCTTAATTAGGCTTGAATTTCTGGCAGCTCACTGTCAATGTACTGCTGCCACCATTTAAAAAATATATTTACCAAAACTTTATTTGCATGTGATATTGTTGGATGTTTCTCTATTCCATTGCGTCAGCTTTGTTTGGAGTGGGCACAAATACAGATCTCTTCCAATCCATTGGCCAGGTAGCTTTCTTACAAATTTTTTTTGGCGTAAACTGGTGAGTGCTTCGGTTTGCTGAATCATTTCAGTTTGTATGCCATCAATTCCTGGAGCTTTGTTTTATGCCAGTTGGATTTCTTCCTTAAGTACTATCAGTTCTTGATCATATAGGACCTCTTGAATTGATTGAACCGGACCATTTTTTTTTTTGGTACAGTGACTCTGTACTCCTTCCATCTTCTTTTGATGCTTACTGCATCCCATGTTCTTCCCTTTTGATTTTCTGACTCCAGGTCTTTGCACATTTCATTATAATACTTTACTTTGTCTTTGAGAGCTACCTTTTGAAATGTTGTGTTCAACTCTTCTACTTCATCATATTTTCCAGTTGTTTTAGCTTCTCTGTGTTCAAGAGCATGTTTCAGAGCCTCTTATAACATCCATTTTGGTCTTTTCTTTCTTTACTGCCTTTTACATAACCTTTTGCTTTCTTCATGTATGATGTCCTTGATGTCATCCCACAACTCATCTGTTCTTAAGTCGTAAGTGCCTAATTCTAATGCATCAAATCTGTTTTTGAGATCATCTCTAAATTCAGGTGGGATACTCAAGGTTGTACTTTGGCTCTTGAGGGCTTGTTCTAATTTTCTTCAGTTTCAACCTGAACTTGCATTTGAGTAACTGATGGTCTGTTCCAGAGTCTGCTCCTGGCCTTGTTTTGACTGATGATATTGAACTTCTTCATTGTCTCTTCCCATTGTTGTTGTTGTCAGGTGCCATCGAGTCAGAACCGACTCATAACGACCCCATGCACAGCAGAACGAAACAATGTCCGATCCTGGGCCAACCTCACTAC
>NW_006408536.1:27051611-27071750 GCF_000296735.1 Chrysochloris asiatica
GGAACAGCTGGTAGTTTTGAACTGCTGACCTTGAGGTTAGCAGCTCAATTCGTAACCACTACTTATATTTGTTGGTCGCACTATAAGATAAGCACTGGACTGCAAGGTCCAAAGTTCAAAGTCACCAGCCAGTCCAAGGGAGGAAGATGAGATTTTCTGCTCCTATACAGATTTTCAGCCTTGGAAAATCTATATAGGGTCAGTATGAGTCAGAATGAACTTGATGGCAATGGGCTTGGCTTTTCGTTTTGTGTGTGTGTTAAGGATGCTGTTACTGATTGAACTGTGTCCTCCAAAAATACATGTTGTAAATCCTGTGGTTATTATCCACTGGGAAGTAGATTGCCTTTGTTATGTTAATGATGCCGGAGTAGTGTAGGGTGTGTCTTTTTTATATTTTATTGTGGTTTGGGTAAAAGTTTTCAGAGGAAATTTGTTTTCCATTCAACAGTTTACACATGTTTTGTTCTGTGACATTGATTGCAATCCACTCAATGTAGCAGCACTCTTCCACTTCCTCCCTTGGTTTCCCGTTTCCATTTCACCATCTTTCCTCTCCCTTCCTGCCTTCTGAATCTAGTTTGGCATTAATACTGACCTTTGGGTCTGGTCTCGTGGGCTGTTCCAAGGAGCGATTTTCTCACAGTGTTGCTGCTCACTTTGTAGACCAAAAGTTGAATTTTAGATGTCAGTTCGAAAGCTTTTAAATCCCAGTCACTACTCACTGGAGTAGGATGTAGAACATTAGCTTTATGGACTATGTTATGCCAATTTACCTAGGTGTTCCGGACTATGGTCCTAGGCCCTCAAGTCCAATGACTCATTCCTCAAGTGTTTATTTAAGGTGTGTCTTGAATCATCGCTCGCTTAAAATATATGGAAGGAGTAGATTAAGCAAACAGAGATGGGGCAAGATAAATGTCAAGCCACATAAAGAACTCCAAGAAAGTAGAAAAAAAAAACCTCAAGAGACAATGATCTTCCTCCAGAGCCAACCCAGAGAGAAAAGCTTCCCCTTGAACTGGTGACCTAAATTTGGACTTCTAGCCTCCTAAACTATAAGAAAATAAATTTCTGTTTGTTGAAGCCATCTACTTGCGGTATTTTCGTTACAACAACATGAGCCCTAGGGTAACCACTGGACTGTTAACCACAACGCTGGTGATTCAAACCCACCAGTTGCTCTTGGAAGCCTTAGACAGGGTCGTTATGAGCTGGAGCAGTTAACTAAGACCGATGTGCATGTTTGTAAAGTTTGTGGTGTCTTTATAGAAGAAACATGAGGTTCTGTTTTAGAAATCTAGTCTCCTCTTGTCTCTTTCACTCGGATCTGGATATATCTCAAATGTGTCAGGGTTAATATGGGAAAGGGCCTTGTGCTTACTCTTTTCCTAAGTACAGAATAGATCTTAAATTCTGGCAAAAAGGTAACTTAATCGTTTAATTGTCTAAGACATTCTTTTTCCTTCCACCGTGTAGATGTGATAGCAGTCTGGTTAGTCTTGATATCTAGGGGAAGACACACTGTACACATGTTCTCTCTACAAATGTGTGTTGATCATCTATTGCATAGCAGAGGCTGTGAAAATGGTGGGGACTACCAAGATAAAAGGACTCCTGGTGTGGCGCTATAGAATCAGCACTGGACTGTGAACCACAAGGTCAGCAGTTCAAACCCACCAGCTGCTCCTCGGAAACCTTATACAGAGTCGCTATGAGTCAGAACTAACTCAACAGCATTTAACAACAACAACAGAGATCAACAGGACACCATTCTTGCCCTTGTGAGTTTTATGGCTTAGTAGGAGAGACAGACACAAGAATATATCGTTAGAGTACAGAGTGGAAGTGAAATAGCCGAGATGTACTGTGATGGTGGTGATGTGCTATCGAGTCAGTTCCGACTCATAGCGACCCTGCATAGGGCTTCTGAGGAAATCTTTATGCGAGCAGAAAGTCCCATCTTTCTCCCATGGAACAGTAAGTACTATGGCATACCAAATCTGGTGCTTACCATATCTCAATTGTGTGTAGCTCTCTCAGCTTCCCACTCAGTGGCCTCAATGTAGGAAGGCAGATAGTATTTATACCATGGAAATTGGCAAAATCTGAGCTTTTTTTTTTTTTTTTTAATCTCGTCGTTAAACATTTCCCAGCACGTCGCTAAATGTATATAAACTGCTTTATGAGCATAGAGGAGGGAAAGGATTAACTAGTCTTGAGACCTTCAGGGAAAGCATGAAAGAGGTGATGACATTTGAGCTTCGGGAATAGCGGAGGGATGGTCCAAAGGAGAAGACAAATGGATGAAACTCTGAAAGGGCACATCTTTGAGAGAGAACTCCCAGCTGACATTGACCTTTGAGGTGATGACAGCAAAAGGCAAACAGTTGTGAGAAGCTTCTACTGAAGGAGATAAATAGATGTGCCTTGGGATTTAGCTCCAGCAACAGTGATTTTATTGTGGTAAAAAAATATATAACAAAACATTGCCCATTTCTGCCATTTTTACTTTCCCTGTGGTGTATAACTGTCTTCACTCTCTATTACAGATTGAATTGTATCCCCCCCACCAAAAAAAAAATTGTGTTGTATATCCTGTGGTTATAATCCCATTTGGGAACAGGTTGTCTTTGTTAACGAGGCAGGGTTGTTGTTGTTGGTGTGCCTTGGAGTCGGTTCAGACTCATAGCGACCCTGCACAGGGTTTCCGAGGCTGTAAAGCTTTATGGGAGCAGAAAACCTCATCTTTCTCCCACAGAACAGCTGGTGGTTTTGAACTGCTGACCTTGAGGTGAGCGACCCGATTCGAAACCACTATGCTACAAGAGCTCCTTTTAGGGTTTATCTAGAATCAATCTCTTTTGAGATATAAAAGAGCAAATGAGCAAGCAGAGACTGAGGAAGCGAGATGACAAGCACATGAAGATTGTCTAGGCACAAAAGCTCAGAAAATACTAGTCCTTACTCCAGAGTCTACACGGAGAGAAAGTCTGACCCTAGACCCGGTGTTCTGAATGCAGTCTTCTAACCTCCTAAATTGTGAAAACAGACATTTGTTAAGGCACCCACATGTGATATTTCTCTTATAACCGCACTAGATAATTGTTGTTGTTGTTGTTATGTGCCATGGAGTCGGTTCTGACTCATAGCGACATGAAATTAGCAGCTTGATTCGTAACCACTACACTTTAAGACACTATATATTGCCAAACGTTTTCATCCTCCTCAACAGAAACTCAAGGAATCGTGATAGCATAGTGGATTACAAACTAGACTGCTAACTGCAAGGTCAGCAGTTCAAATCTACCAGTCACTTCGAAACAGAAAGATTAGACTTTGTGCTCTTGTAAAGATTTCCAGCCTTGGAAACCCTAGACAGGGTTGCTAAGAGTCGAACCAGCTCGACAGCACACACCCACCACCTCCAAAAAGAAACTCAAGGAGCCTTGGTGATGTAGGGGGTTACTCATTGGGCTGCTAACCTCAAGGTCAGTAGTTTGAATCCCCCAGCTGCTCCACTGGAGAAAGATCATAGCCCCGGGAACTCTAGGGAGCAGTTCTACTCTGTCTTATAGAGTCGCTATGAGCCAGAATCAACTCGATGGCGGTGCAGTTTTTTGTAAGCAAAAATTCCATTCCTCTCATGCAATAACTCTCATTCCCTACATTCCCCAGCCCTTGGTGGTCAACTACAAAGGAGCCCTGGTTAAGCGCTTGTCTGCTAACCGAAAGGCCTCAGTTAGAACCCACCAGCTCCCATACAGATTATAGCCTAGAAAACCTGTGGAGCATTTCTACTCTAGATATTTCATATAAATGAGACCCATCGATTTTTGTTCTCTTGTGTCTGACTTCTTTCATTCAACATGTTTTCAAGTTTCATCCATGTGGTAGCATGTATCAGGACTTACTTTCTCTTTATAGCTGACTATAAAGCTGAGTCCATTGTATAGATGGACTATATATTATTTATCCATTAATCTATTGATGGACACTTGGATTGTTTCCACCTTTGAAGTATTGTGAGTTCCTGCTTTCATTTCTTTGGGGTATATCCTGAGGAGTGGAATTGTTGGGTCATATGGTAATTGTATGCTTGAAGTTTTGAGGAACCACCAAACTGTTTTCCACAGCAGCTGCACCAATTGACATTCCTCCCAACAGTAAACAAGGGTTCCAATTTCCCCACATCCTAGCCAAGACTTGTGATTTTTCTTTTTCTTTTGTAATAACCAGACTAGTGGGAGTGAAGAGGTATCTCATTGTGGTTTGGGTTGGCATTTCCCTAATGACTAATGTGGCTGATCATCTTTTCATGTACTTATTTGCCATTTGTACATATTCCCTGGAGAAATGTTCCTCCAGTGGTATTTAATGGCATAGTCCTGGGTATTTCCCTGTGTCCTAGGACTACAAGTATGCCTTGGGCCAGCACTGTTGTTGTTAGTTGCCATAGAATCGATTCTAGCCAACAGTGATCTGATGTGTGCAAAGTACAGCTTGTTCCATCGGGTTTTCAAGAGCAGATCACCAGAACTATCTTAGGTACAGTATTTCTCAAAGTGGATAAAAATCCTTTAGCAGCGGGATAAAATGCAGATTCTCAGGCTTCCCGTCAAGCTTACTGTATCAAATTCCCTTGGAACAGGGATCTTACATATTCAATTTTGACAACCAGTATTTCAAAGCCTATAAATCCGTTTTTCTCAACTAGATACAATTTTGTTCCCCAGGGAACATTTGACAAAAGTGGTGACATATTGATTATTATGGCATGGGGTGTGTGTGTGATCCCAATACCTAAAGAGCTGAGACGAAGGGTTGCTACTAAAGATCCTACAATGCACAGGACACCCCCCCACACACACACACACCCCGGGAGAATTCTTCAGCCCCCCATTTGCAGAAGTGCTGAGAATGACACGCCCTGGTGGATGACATGGTGGAGAGCTCTCAAATAAATATCAGAGTTGGACAGAAGTCAGTTTGTGTCACTGACTATTGAGGCATGGACTGAGAAGGGGTTACGGACCCCCAAAGTAGGGATCTAGAGCTTCCAAATTTTCACTGAACTGGGAAAAATTCACATATCCCAGGGGACTTCAAAAAGCTTGTGGGAAAAATGGAATTGAAAAATAATGGAATTTTCCCACTAACTTTTTGAAGCCCCCTAGCATTGATCCACGCAGAAAACACTGCAGACATAGCTGATTCATGACTAGCTACATTGTTTCTGTTTTCCCTCTGGATTCCCCCCAATTAAAAAAAAAAAATTGAATTATTCTCACAAAATGTTGGTTACTTCTTTTTGACAAACATTTAGGCCGCTCATACTACGTGCCCGTAGTCTTTCCCTGACTTGTAGTTTCTTGAAAAAGAAAATGTAAATTTGCATTGAAATAATATTGGCTGAGAGGCGAAAGGATTTCATGTGTCTGTGGAGTTTTAAGAAAGCAAACTGTGTTAATTCTGTTCCAGTCTGGGTTTAAGCTGATAAGAAACTAGCTAGCTCTCTTCATATCCTGCTGAGATGTTAGCAAACTCTTCCCAGTTAATAAATTCAGATCATTTTTGCAGATGAGGTGAGCATTAGTGAAAGGCAGATATAATTTAAAAAACCAAGGACCCAAAAGCATACTTTTAGAATTTTGGGTCCTTGGTTTGTGTTCATCTGTTGCATTTTCACAACTCTGCATACACATACCATTCAGATGGGGTTTCTTCAGGTAGTTTACCCAGTTCATCTATATGAAAATGAGGTAGGGAGCCCCCTCCCTATGGCTGGCCGGTATCTCAGCTAAGGTGTGCCGCGTCACAATTTGGTCTCCTCCCCGGTATCTGGGTAAATTACGAATTCCGTGCAGAGATCCTCTTTTAAAAAACTCATGTTGGGGTCTTGAGTGCTGAGCTCACCTGGCTGTGATATTTCGGCACCTTCCCAATGCTACCGAGCTTTTAGGGGGCTCTGGAAAGGTGAGGGTTTAAGGGCTGACGCCAGTCAAACTCCGAGTGGACCCAGAGCTCTTAGATCAGAATAGAACTCAAGCGGCACACACGAACTGGCAGCTTCGGAACTGGAGCCCCTGTCTCCAGCTGCTCCCAGCCATTTAAAGCCTGAAAGCTCTCCTAATCCTGGTGGAGGCAGCCTTTCTGGCGGCCGCGGCCCGCCCCTCCTTCCTGATTGGCGGGACTGCCCGGGGTCCCGAGCCAGCCACCTACGACGTCTCGGAACCCTGATTTGAAATAAGAGCCAGGCGGTCCCCGCTTCCCTGCGCCCGACTTTTCATAGGCTGGGGGAGAAAAGGTTGAGAAACTTGACATTGTCTTGGGCAGAGTGCATGTAGCAACAGATCAAAGAAAAAGAGGCAGAAAACGTGCTCAGAGCTGCTGGCGGATTCCGCGGGGAGTTGCTTTTGTCTTGCGGACTTCTGGGGTTTGGGGTCTGCACTCTCGGGGCTGTGGTGTGGGCTCCCATGCAGCTCGCTCCCTGCCGGATGGATCATGGGATTCTAAACATGAGGCAGGTAAGCTCGGGGGCTTCGCTGGGGGGTGCAGGGGTGGGGCCCAGCGTACACTTCTGCGGAGTTAGCAGACGCCTGCCTGTCCGACTTGATACATTTAGGGACTTGATACATGGAGACACAGGACTGCGCTTTCCCATGGGAGCTGAAGAAGCAGATTTCCTGAGGTTCACCCCTTTCCCCCCGATGCTGGGCACCCGTCTCCCCACTTTGGCCTCTGATGGTGGATGGGGATGTCAGGCCGTCGTTGTAAAGGGCATAAAGGCGGTTTGTGGGCGATGTAAATCCATCCCAGTTTGTGGTGACTGCGATGAATTCGCGGGACCTATCCCAAGCTTTTCGCCTGTATTTGATGCTTTGCCGACCAATAAAGACTAGGGAATGTCCTGAGAAAGAATTACACGGGGAGTTTATCTCATTTTGGCTTTCCACTTCTGAGCACTTAACTGTGTTTGTGGCTGAGAAGGCGGGACCAGCCCGAAATGAGCACAGACAGTCCTTCCACAAAAATGCAGATTTGTTTCTCTGTCCCAGCAGTTTGAAAACTGTGTTGCTTCTGGACGTGAGAAGACAGCCCAGAAAGCAGCCAGCATAGAGAGGTCCCAGGGATATTTCACTGTGACTTTAAAAAGAATTCTAAACTAGCAGCTGGCTCTATATATGATCTTTGATAAGGCATGGTGATAAAATGCCTTATCATCCCAGGCAGAGGTTTATTGCTTTGCGGTTAAGAAAAGGAAAAAAAGTAGGGTGTAGGAAGTCAAGGAGAGGGTGTAGTTCACAATTCCATCAAAGTTGTAGAAGACTTTCAGGTCAATATTTAAATATCAAGGTCCATACCCATCTAAGGGGAAGGTGAAACTGAAAACTGAAAAAAAAAAAGCCAGTAGCCTGGGAGGGTAAGGAACTCCAAGAGGGCTAACATTACTTTGGCCTGGAGGGGGGGGGTTGGAATAATTTAGCATCTGTCTTACCACCACATTTTCTTCTCTAAGTGGGTTCATACCCATGGCCCTAATACACACTTGAGGTGAAGCACGTTGCCGAAGAAACAAACTTGCCATTTATTTAGTAACGGGTCTGAGGGTGGGGGGGTTGCTTCCTGCAGAGTCCCCACCGAATGGGCCTGGACCCCTTGCTTGCTCCCTAGGGAAATGTTCACAGCCAGCCTGGGCTCGCAAGGGGCGTGTGCTTGGAAGGAGTCACCGGTGCCTGACCAGAGACAGTTGGGCATTTATTTTAAGTTCTGAAAACTCACTATCCACCCTCATTCTTCTTATGCCAAGCAATCTGCTGGGATGGGGGAAAGGAGCATGAAGCCCCAGTGGGAAAGATTGCCGAGGAAAAAGAGACACCCCAAACAGTTCTGGAAAAAAAAAAGTCCTTAACTGGAACAAAGAAGTCATTTGATCCTGCATGCAGCCACCTGTCCTCTTTTTGGTGGCTTGAGCTCGATTTTCAGAATCCATTTGCACACAGTTCCCCTGAAACAGTAGTAGCCTTCCCCGAGCCTGATGCCCAAGGCCTGCTGTCCTGGGTGCGTGGTGGTTTGGCCCATGCCTAGCCCACTGGGACATCTACTTGAAGCTGGAAAGCAACTGAGTATTGAAGTTTCAAGGGTGCAGGCACCCACGTGCAGTCAGTCATTCCTAAATTATTTAATGACTGGACAACTCTACGTTCCATGGCAGCCGGGACAAAAGGGGGAAATGTGTTGGCGAAGTTATTGGCTGAGGTTAAACCTTTATGGGAATTCTTCTTGGAGGCACTGAGGGGTTCGTCCAGGCGAGGAGAATCGCACCCACTAGCCACATTTGCCATCACAGCCGGGCAGCCCCACCTGGATTTGCAGGGTTAACCAAATCAGCCTGCAATGAAATTCAATCTCATGCTGATGAGATAGCTATCTGTGGGGCTACAAAATGTTCAACAATGGTGGGCAACCCAGTAGAGACCTTCCTCCAAGTGTGACCACACTGACTGGCAGCAGAGGTAGAACACTGCTTACTTAGTGATCAGATTCGGAGGAGTTGGGGGTTCTACCAGGTTGGCTGAAAAAGAACTGTGTTCGTGGAGGGCCCCTCTGGACACACTGAGATAGGTAGGCCACAGGGAAAATGCAAGGGCAAGTCACCTTCTTCATCTGATCCTAATGGGAAACTTGTCTGAAAGTTCCTTCAGAAGGAATGTGCTAGATGTTCCCAGGCATAAGGGGAGGCACAGCCACCTGTTCTAGAAGCCCAGCCAAAAACAACAGGTTTGCCCGTGGCATTGCTACAACTGCAAATATTCTTCTCACACAGCCAGACACCCATTGTCCCCGCACATGAGAAGACCAAGTAATTCATTCTCTAGCTGGCAGAAAAAAGAAGAGATCAGCTCTTCAGGCAAAATTGCCTATCAGATGTATTTTGTGTTTTGAATATCCTGATAACTTTGGAAAATCCTTGTAGGGAAGAGGGCATGTATTCTGTCGTTCACAAACTATCAACAAACTGAGTTGCCTTAGAATGAGAAGGGGGGAAAGCAGGCAGTTAGCTAGTGTTTTAAGTAGCTGTTAAAATCTTCCTAAGCTAGGATGCTGCCTTTACTAGGAGCTGTGGTTCCCTTTGATTAGCCTGTTTTGCATTCTTTCGGCTGGAATTAAAATGCCCAAGGACATCTGGTTTAATAATGAAAGTCTTTGTATTAATCTTTCCTCTGAGGATTAGAAAGCCCTTTACAAAC
Source organism: Chrysochloris asiatica (assembly GCF_000296735.1). NCBI lineage: Eukaryota > Metazoa > Chordata > Mammalia > Afrosoricida > Chrysochloridae > Chrysochloris > Chrysochloris asiatica. Next base: position 27,060,863 of record NW_006408536.1, read on the forward strand.
ATGATCTATTTATTCTCTGCCACATCCCTGGGAGAGAAGGAGGTGGCAGTTTGATCCTCACTGAACAAATGGGAAGGCGAAAGCAGAGACAGGTTAAGTACATAGATACATACCAAGTTAGGGGCAAGTCTGGGAATGATGAGGGTCTCCACTCCACTCAGAAAGACTACCTGTGTAGGCTTGAGATGGCAAATGATTTTCTAGGGATTAAAACATCAGATTTTTAATTGCTCTCTAAGTGGCACACAGCATTCTAGTTGCCTTTATTTAAAGACAAGTCTTCAAAAGTTTAAAAGGCCTTTCTGTTCCCTTTTGTTGCCACTCTGAGATCAGGCCGCCTTTATGACATCTAATAGGAAGATATTAACTAACTGGATTGGAATTTTAAATATGCATCTGAGAAATATTCCCTTTACAACAGATGTTTTAAGTTTTTGCGTTCCCTTTGTGGACCCCATGTCTTCAACATACCGTGACACACTTAAACATATGTTAAAATGTTAATTTCTTCTCGCTTCACTCTTCTTTGCAGGAAAATGTTATCCTTGTAAGATTGTCTATCAACTTATAGATCCTGATTGGTCATTTTCAAATGTTCTGAGTTTGCTTTGGCTTTTCCTTGCTGTTCGTGTTAGTTATGAAGGGTATTCGAAGTTTGCTTGGCTGTGGTCTGCGTGGACTGTGAGCAAATCTGTTAATTGATAGTTGCACGTTATCCACAGACATTCCAGCAAGTTTTAAGGATAAATGTGGATGTGGATGTCTCCTGGCTTTGATCCCTTGTGTAGTAAATAGACACACAAGGTAGCTATGGCAACCTGGGCTGTTGGTGAAAGCAGGGGATTTGGTCACTAGACAAAGAGTAGTTTGTTTGATTAGAAAAAGGTGGGGCCAATCAGGATGTGTTTAGCACGCATGCTTTGAAGATCACAGTTCATCCAAACCATTTGGGGTTTTCAAGATCGGTAAAAAGAATTGATGGCTACCCATGACCAGAGTATTTTGCATATGTAATTTACATTATTTGTAATCAAGCAGTTGCTAGTTTCAAAAAGCAATTTGTGAAATGAAGGGGGAATCACACATATTATCACCAGGATCCCTGTTTTACTTTTTAGTATGGACTTTTTTTCAGAACTTTGTGGGACTTAAAGCTAGCTTTCTTGATGATTTATTTGGGAGCCATGCACTTCACTTCTCCACCTGCAGAGGGCAGGCTTGAAGTTTCTATAGTGAAAGACCAGCCAGGGACAACAGGGAACAGAGCAGAATTCGGGAATTGTTCTTCCTGTTTGGAGCAATTAGCAATTCTTAAATCTTGTGGCAAAAACTGCTATGAGAATGAATGCGTCGAAAGAGCTGTAAAGTCATGTCAAACTAGAATCGAATCTCTATGTAGATTTGGGATAGTTGTTTCAAGAAGATTCTTTTCAATTCATTATCAACCCACCCCAGGGGTGTTTGTCTAGATTACTTGATCAGTTTTATGAATGAGCATGTTTTATTAATTTATTTCAACAAATACCCCAAGTATTACGGATCCATCAGCATCTGCAAGGCTTTTCTTCCTGTCCAAAGAGAAATATTCTCTTGTCATAACATCAGGATGGCCTAAAAAAGTCAGGTGACATTAATAAATTTAGAAGATTGAGGCACTGAAAAAAATGTTCAGGAGATACTTCCCCACAAGACACTTAAGAATGCTCATGCTTTGTGCTATCAAAGCAAAATTCTGGGTACCGGAGGGAAAATGTAAGAGATGCCAATCCTTTGTCATACTGGACCCCAAGGTTTATTTGAACTGCAAGGTCACGCATGGTTCAAACCCACCAGCTGCTCTTCGGAAGCCCTATACAGGGCTGCTATGAGTCAGAACCGACTCAACAGCACTTAACAACAACTGTTGATGATGAGTATAATAAGAAGACTTAACTTTCTTTGAATATATCATTCAACAGCATTTGCCTCAATACTCATAAAATTAATATATTCAGTGCTCTGATGGTATAGTAGGTTATAAAACTGGGCTGCTAACTGCAACATCAGTGGTTCGAATCACCTCTGGAGAAAGATGAGTGTGTCTACGCCTGTGAAATTTTACAGCCTGAGAAACCCTAGGAAGTAGTCGTCACTGTGAGTTGCAATCAACTCCATTGCAGCGGGTTTGGTTTGGGTTTGGGTCATTCCTTTAATAAAGCTACATTAACCCATTGCCATGAGCAACTGTATAGTACAGAGTAGAACACCCATAGGGCTTCCGAGATGGTAAATTTGTATGAACGCCAACTCTCGCGTCTTTCATCCTTTGAGTGGCTGGTGGGTTCAAATTGCTGATCTTTTGTTCAGTTCAGCACTTACCCTCTGCTCCACCAGCACTCCTTAAAGCTACATTAAGTGATTTCTCTATACCAGATCACATTTGGGATCCATAGATGTTTTTGATATGGTCCCTGTCATCAAAGAATTTCGGATCTTATGTAAAGTTTATTGTCCCAATAGCTCAATATACATTTTCCTGTTGCCTACTTATATGGAGAAGATCCTACATCAAAAGATGATGGTATGCAAAACTTTACTGAGCTGCTAGGAAAGGGCTTATAATTTTGAAATTTAAATGAATTTTTACCCATGTATACTTGTAGAAATCTATAATTTCCTAGTTAAATAAAATAAATGATGTAAATGGTTAAGAACTTGACTGTTGTTGTTGTTCTATGCCGTGGAGTCAGTTCTGACTCATAACGACCCTGTACAGGGTTTTCGAGGCTGTAAATCTGTTAGCGTAGTGGTTACGAATTGGGCTGCGAACCTTAAGGTCAGTGGTTCGAAACTACCAGCCACTCTGCGGGAGAAAGATGAGGCTTTCTACTCCCGTAAAGATTTACACCCTCGGAAACCCTGTACAGGGTCGCTATGGGTCGGAACCGACTCGACGGCACTTTACAACAACAACAACAACAAATCTGTTACCGGAGCAGAAAGCCTCATCTTTCTCCTGCAGAACAGCTGGTAGTTTCGAACTGCTGACCTTGTGGTTCGCAGCCTGATTCATAACCACTAAATTTGGCATTTTGAACCCACCCAGAAGTGCCTCGGGAGACAGACCTCACAATCTGCTTTTGAAAGGTCAGAGCTTTGACAACCCTGTGGTGTTCTCTATCCACTTGGGGTCTCCTTAAGTCACAACTGACTTGATGGCAACTAACAACACTTACAATAAATTGGTCATAATTATTAAATAATACTAACTATTATGTAGTGTAGGCAGTCCCAATCAGGAATCCTTATGATCTAAGAATTTGTTGTTTTGAAACCAGACCATTTTCCAGTGAGAAATGATGTCAGGAACAGGTCAATCTAAGAACACGATCTTAAAAAAATAGTCTGATTAATGCAAGATTAAGTTCCGAGTTTCGGGGCCTGCTGTCATGTTATACAGGATGGGAACATAGATGGAGAAAGAATTGCCATGCTTAGGGTAGCAGGTCAGTCTTGGTAAAATTTGCAATGACACAAGTTTTAGACTAGTTTCCACTTTTCTTTCTGCATCCCTCCAATAAATACCCTCTGGCATCTCCCCCAGGCCTGTCCTACTATTTGGGAAGGTGAGTGTCCTTAACTGTTTGTCTCCCACCTCCAATCCACACTCCCACTTCCTCTAGACAACAGGCTCAGCTAGTTCTTGGAAGAGAGCTGAACTCCTAACTTTCATCCTCTGGATGAATCGTTAATTGGGGCCGTTTCAGCTAGTAGAGCTTGGAGCCTTTTCCAGGACAGTACTTGGGGGCAGGACCATGCCTTTGGTGGACAGGACTTACTTGCCTGTCTGCCTGCGTGCGTGCGGGTCAGCCCTCTTCCCTGGTTCTTTTCCCAGTTTCCTTGCCTGCATTTCTGCTCTCACCTGAGTCCTTGTGAGTGACAGCCAGGAAACCCCTGAGGGGTAGAGACTGCCTAGTGATGATGGCATCTGTGAATTTAAATTGTATGAAGAGGACTCTCTATAAGCTGAGCACTGCCTATTTGGAGTAGAAGGCATGGGAAGGCAAGCGCTGCGGAGTCTTCAACCCCAGTATTGAGACCGTGGATGTTTCCAGTTCATTGTTTGCCTGCCTGTTTGAGGCTGAGTTCTCAAGAGCCATAGCCATGCTGCTTGTCTTTGGATCCTCAGGCCCATGCACATTGCTTGGCACAATTGTTGTCAAGTTGATTCTGACTCACGGTGACCCCATGTGTGTCAGAGTAAAACTGCTTGACAGGGTTTTCGATGACTGATTGTTTTGGACAAAGATCGCCAGGCCTTTCTTCTAAGGTGCCTTTGTGTGGACTCAAACGCCTGACCTTTCAGTTAGCAGTGAACCATTGGCACCACCCAGAGAACTCCCTGACACACAGTTGTTGTTAAGAGCCATCTTATCAGTTCCAACCCATGGCAACCCTGTATAGGGTTTCCGAGAAGTGGCTGGTGAGCCTAAACTACTGAACTTGTGGTTCAAACGGACTTTGCAGTCCAGCGCGTTAACGCACAGCGCTACACCAGGACTCCAGTAGAAATCAGCAAATGACATAATTAAGTGTTCTGTGGTTGCATGCTGAGTGAATTTGAGGCTAAAAGAATGGAAAATGCTCTGCAGATCACGGGGACATGAGGAAGAGAGGACATTAGGAAGGTTGAGGGAACAGCAAAGCCTAAATTGATTGAAACTAGAGAAAAATGAACAATTGTTTAACCCATTCGATTTCATTCTGGGTGAGTACACAACCCCAAATGTGGCAGACATAAAATCTATGTGAGGGGTTTTCAGAACCCGCTCGCCCAGTGCTCAAAGCCCGATAAGAAAGGTAGATCTGCAACGGGCTTTCCTTGAGCCTAGCCGAGTTTCTGCAGTTGGTTGAGTGACATGGCCAAGGTCACTCAGCAACTGAGAGATCACTCCATGCATATGGCGGCCACATCTTCTACAAGACACATGGCTAAGCAAAGGCTTTTTGGTGCTTCTGGTGTGACAGACCATTTGAGAGTTGTGGTCAAAAGGATGCAGTAGGAAGTTCTGAGACGTGGAGTGGGTTGTGGAAGCAATGGGACAAACACCTTTTCAAGAGATTCATACGTTAGACTATCTTACCTGTTATATGACAAGTTTTAGAGTGTGTTTTCAATTACATGCATTTGTAAGCAGTCTTCCCCAAAAACTGAGGAGGAAAGGAGTTGTTTGTGGAAGAATGGATTCATTGACTGCTTGCTAGTTGGCAATAGCCAGATGAATGGCTTGATAAAGCATTATATGAGTGGAAGACATCATCAAACAGTAGAAACTGACTGAATGAATGCATAGTGAGCCAAATCTCCTATAGGAGATACAAAGGAATTCAGACAAAAAGTAGTGGTAAAAAGTTTGGCATTTGTGAATTGAAATAGTAGAACAGAACTTGTGTCATCTGAAATCTCCGTTTGTTTGCCTTCTAAACCAAAACACCCAAACCAACATCTAAACCAAAACTGCCACTGAGTTAATACCGACTCATAGGGAGCCCCTGTGTAATGCTTCGGAGGCTGTAAATCTTTACCGGGAGAGAAAAGCCTCATCTGCCAAGCTTGCAGTTCCAGCAGTCCAATGCTGATCCCATAGTGTCACCAGGTCCTACATGCCTTCTGTTGTTCTTGTCATTAAGCACCTTGAGTTGGGTCCAACTCACAGCGACCCTGTATAGGGTTTCTGAGGAACAGCTGGTGGGTTTGAACTACCGATCTTATGGTTTACAGTCCAGTGCTTATCCTAAAGTGTCACACCAGGACTCGACATGCCTTCCAGTAAGATATAATTTGTTGTTGTTGCTGTTAAGTGCTCGTCAAGTCAGTTCCGACTCATAGTGAGCCCGTATAGGGTTGGTGGATTTGAACTGCAGACTTTGCAGTTCAAACCGACCTTGCAGTCCAGTGCTTATCCTACAGTGCCATTACCAGGTCTCCAAGATATAATTTGGAGGTTTTTCTTTGCGGGGGGGCGGGGGTCATGTGTGGCACCATCTTTGAGAGAAAATGTTGTTCTATGCCATTGAGTCAGTTCCAACTCAAAGTAACTTTAGCCCTGGTAGTGTAGTGCGTTATGCATTGGACTGCTAACCAGAAGGTCTACCGTTTGAATCTGCCCGCCTCTGTGTGGGGAAAAGATGAGGCTTTCTGATCCTGTAAAGATTTGCAGCCTCGGAAACCCTATACAAGGTCGCTAGGAGTCGGAACCAACTGGATGGCGCACAACCACCAACCACCACCAGAACCGCCCCAGGGTTTTCCAAGGCTGTAATCTCTACAGAAGCAGATGGCCACTCTTTCTCCAGTGGTGAGTTTCAACTGCCAACATTTCTGTTAGCTGTCAAGCACTTAACCTCTGCTCCCAAAATCCGCATTGTCGAATGGTCTTGGATTGGGGCTTGGTGTTCCTTTTGGGGATACATTCTTTGCTCTGATTTTAGATAAGTGTGAAAATGTCAGCGCCAATGTCAGGAGGATTGTGTTACACAGAACAAAGGCTGGGAGACTGAGATGAGTCATTTTCCATGAAGGAATCTGATGTGCTTTACAGAAATAGTGCAGAAAAATGGAACAAATGAAGAAGGATCAAATGTGGATTCTTTTACTCAGCCTAGGCTGGGGAAAGCAAAAGGAGAAAAAAAGGCTCTTATGGTGCATTTCTTTGCCGTGGTTGGTGTTGAGAATGCATTTCTGTGGGGATGTTCATGCTGCAAAGGAACTCTGATGGTGCCTAGTTAAGTGGCGCTAACCGAAAGATCAGCAGTTCTAACCATCAGCAGTCCGAACCCATCAGCTGCTCCCAGGGGGAAAATTGTGACAGTCTGCTTTTTGTACAGATGACAGCCTTGGAAATGCTATGGGGAACTTCTACTCCATCCTATAGGGTCCACGTGAGTCTGACTGGACTCCACGGTAAAGGATGGGGGTGGGGGTTCATGATGCTGCCCTTTTCAGATGGCTGTAAATGAAAGAAGGAAAAAGTCCTTACAGTTGAGAAGGGAATGGTGAAAAAAAAAAACAAAACACCACTAAGAATACTAAATAATGAATTTTTATTTTTCTATGTGTCTCACCTCTGGACTGTTTCCCCTTTTGAACATTTCAACTGTCAGAATAAAAGAGTTCCCATATAAACCATATTGTTTGGGTTTGACTAACAGAGTGATAAGACACGAATTGTCAGTGACAGCTCCCTACTTTGATAACAGAAGACATTAATGCCCGAAGACACAGCCGACATGGTCAAATTCTAGGAGCAAAAATGCTGATGATGTTCGGCCAATGTGCTTTGACCTAGTTTTGCTTTTTCTGCTTTGGAAATTCTGTCAGTCCTTGTTACATCACCCCTGTGGATGGGCAATTTTACATTCTCTTTATTTCCGTGACATACTTGTGTTATTAGTTGTGTCCATGGAGTTCTGACCTCCGAGAAGACAAACTAATCCCACTGACTTGCATTTTCCTCTGGAAATGAGGCTTCTGCCAGATAAAGGCAAGGACTTTCTGCATTAACAAAACAATCTGAGATGCAGGCTTCAAAGGTATCCTTGAAGTTGGGGCTCTGAGACACCACCCCCCTCCCCAGTTGCCTGCGAATCAGAATTGAGTCTTCCTTTCTTTATCTCTTGGGGGTGGGAGGGATTATTTGTCCAGGAGTGCCCTAGAGTTGAATAACAAAAAATTAGACAATGAGCACTTCTCTCCTAAAAACATCCAGTGACAAGACATTTCCCAACCCTTCATCCTTAAATTTGCCCATTTCCTATTTCTGCTTGACTTGTTCACCCAGCAGACACTGGCTTTAACATATTTTTCCGATTTAACTTTTTTATTGAATAATTTTCAAAATGAATTATTTCCTTAGTTGATTTCAAACACATTTTCCCCTCTGCCATTTAATATGTTCTATCACGAGGGGGAAAGAATCATTTAATTCTTTTATACATTTATGAATTCTAATCTTCAAAGAGTATGAGTTATTCCAATGATCAACTTACATAAAATTTACAAGTATAATTTGCTACCAAAAGGCCTTGAACAGCTTTTGAGGCACAGGCTTTGCCATTCCTTATTAACAAATGTAATCAGGCAAAAACCCACAAGAATATGAGTTGGTGGCTCCTCTTCAAAGACCTACCATTTGCTCTTGTTTTCTAATTAGGGCTTTGAAGGTTAAAAAGCCCTTTGTTGTTAGCTCCTCTGCAAATTCTCAGCCCAAATGCAGAAAACATTGAAGGGAGGGAAGACTGACTTGTCCCCTTTAAAGCACTACCTAGCCAACTGCGTTTTCGCCAGGTAAACTCCTGATTAGCTCGGGAACATTTAAAGAAAACTGTAGGGAAGAGGCACAAGTCCTCTCAGTGGGATACCAGGAGGCTTCATACATTGTTACAAACGGTCAAATCAGAGTCTGGCAGTTCCTGTCTGTTCCGTATGTTAATTTGAATACTAGCATTCTGAAGAAAAAACTTTAGAGGATTTCTTGATTCCCTAATTGGTTTCTAAACATTCGCCCACCTAAGCTGTCTGAAGCTGTGCAATATATGCTGAGTCTCCTATGCTAATAGTCATGTCTAGGTATTGGCATCAGGCTAGCAACCATTTTTCTGAATGTAGTGATCAAATGCAAATATATTTTCTGCATCTTGCGCACAGTGAGGAGCCTTAGGAGCCCAGCGGTTAAGTGCACGGCTGCTAACGCAAAGGCCAGCATTGGAATCCACCAGCAGTTCAATGGGAGAAAGATGTGGCAATCTGGAAAACCTATGGAACAGTTCTTCCCTGTCCACAACCCTACCGGGTTGTTAAAAGTTGGAGTTGACTAGCTTTCCATATACATCATTCTGGATTTGATTTGTTTGCACTTTGCCTTAGGTCCTGGAGCTCTTCCCACCTGGTGCACAGAGAGCTTCCTCTGTTTTACTTTTTTTGGTCTTAAACGGCCTCAAAGTGGAATCCTGGTGTGGTGGTACTGTAGGATAAGAACTGAACTGCTAACTGCAAGGTTGGTGGTTCAAACCCTTCCACCAACTCCTCAGAAACCCTATACAGGGTCGCCATGAGTTGGAACCAACTTGACAGCACTTAACAACAACAGCAAAAAGAGTTGACTGTACCATAATTAATCTTTTACTCTGTGCAATAGAGTTGCTATGAATCAAAACTGACCTGAGGGTTGTGGGTTTCGTTGTTTTTTTTCTACTGGTTACTTTTTGTGTTCAATCTTTGCTACTAAAGCAATGTGCAATGAAAAACCTCTCACATACATCAGTTTTGCATGAGAACAAGTGTATCTAAATTTGATAACCAGTAAAAATGATTTAACTGGCACGTAACTGAGTATCAGTTTCACCAACGCCTCCTCAACAGAGTATATTGTCCAACTTATGGGTCTTTGACTAGCTGATCGGCGGAAAGAGGTATCTCTGGGTAGCTTTGTTTTGCATTCTCTTCAGAATGATGTGGAGCATCTGTTGGTATATTTAAGGGCTATTTGTGTTGTGTGTGGAATGTCTATTCACACATCCTCTGCTTTTTTGTTTTTACCATGCATTTTTCAACATATTTCTCTTTATAATCATTCAGTAGTCATGTCATTTGTTGACTTTTCCCAAGTATATTGGGAATAACCTGCAGGCGAGTTCTATAGTCATGGAGATGATGCTAAAAACTTCATATGAATGGAAGTGAAGGCTCCCTAGTTCCAAGCTCACAGCAAAGAGTTATCTGAGACACTCTTTTGATAATGATGAAACTATGATTGATTTAGTAGGAGAATCAGTCCAGGCTTTGTCCTGCTCTATTAGTCAAGTTAATTTAGGTGGACACTGGGGAGGGAGCAAGAGAAACAGAAAGGGATTTTATTGCCTATGTGGACAAGGAACAACAATGTGCAGTCTCACGGTCAAAACACCACGGGGCTCTCCAAGTTGGGAACACCTGGATTTTTATATGTTTAGCTTTATGGGATTCTTTCTTCTTCCCTCCCCTGACCTCCCTGCCCCCTAATCCGCCTCTGTCCATAAACAGAGGTCCAGCTGTCAAGTCATGTTCTCCCATATGCTCTTAAAAGGTATAACCCGCAATTCTAAAGTAGGTCCATGGAGGATGGTGAGTCAGGTCAAATATTCCTTTTCAGAGACTCGTGGGTCTAGGGTCAGTTGAAAGAATCTGGTGTATGGACTGCGCATGTTCTTGGGTCTGGTTTGAGCTGGAGGGACCCTGCGTTGACTATTTGCAGGAGGTCTTGAGATGGATTGCTGCTAACAGGCTGCCTGTATTGCCGGCAAACTGGCAAGATTAAATAATAGAAGGGTGAGTAGCAGAACAATGTTCCAAGAAGGGAGTAATCGGAAAAGGAATACTACCTAAGGGTTTTGCAGGCAGTAGATTTGTAAGGGCAATATCAGAGACCCTTGGGTTAGGACCCTAATGTGCCATTTCTTAGCCCTGTGACTTTGGATTGACCGCTTAGGCCTTCCAAGTTTCCTTACCTATAAAACAGAAATGCTGTTCCCAATATATAGATTTTATATCATGTTTCAATAAAGGTCTAGATTAAAAAACACCCCACATATAGAGGACTTTGCAGAGTATCACGCCCTTTTTCTTGAAACAGATGTATGGTTCCAAAGAAGTCTAGGTCCTTCTCACCTATTAGCCTATGAATGTATATGTATATGCATACGTGCACGTGCATACACACACACACACACACATACACACACAGACATGCATGTGTAAATGTGCACATATGTAGCACACAATAGAGTACTTCAGTACATGGGTATAATAACCTAAAGGTGTCTTTTCAAATGTTTATATGTGTGTACACACATGTGCATCTGTGCATGTATA
>NW_006408536.1:27072757-27074005 GCF_000296735.1 Chrysochloris asiatica
ACATTGTTTCGTTCTGCTGTGCATGGGGTCGCCATGAGTCGGTTCCGACTCGATGGCACCTGACAACAACATAATTTACTGCTAGAAAACATATGCTCATAGCATAGTCTCCTAATATGCTAAAACAGCAATAAATCTCATGAATGAACATAATCACCTCAAGAATTGTCATAGATTTTCATTACATTGTTTTCTTTTATTTTACTCTTTACGATGTGCAATTCTTTTACACTATTGCACATCTTATTTTAAGACAGTACTAAAAAATGAAATGACATTTATGTTCGACTACTGTACAGGGTCGCTATGGGTCGGAACCGACTCGACGGCACTTAACAACAACAACAACAATAAATACTTAATGTAATATGCAAATAGAGCAGTAAATACAAAAGGTAGAAATAGAAAAGGATTCATTTTTGAGGGTGTGATGCCTGGGGTTACTACTACCAGGAGTTCTTTGGACCCAAGTTCTACATGTTTGCCAGTGGCCATTCTAGATTCTTCTAGGTCAGGCACTGTGCTCAAGCTTGACACTAGATAGTGGTAGCTCTGTGGTAGAGTCTGCCCTGTGCCTTGTGGATTTTAGCAGCATTCCTGTAGTGTCCATCACCGCTCCCTGCCCCCAATTGTGACAACCTAAAATGTCTACAGATATTTTGCCAGTGTCTTATGGGGGGAGCAGTCTCCTGCACTATTTGAGACCACTGGTGTAGGTAGAATGGAAGGAGGAGATGCTTAGACTTCAAGGTAGCTCACTGGGTTGCTGAAACATGATGAGAGTCTCCTCATTTGGTCATTTCTGATATATAGAATCTTCGAAAATGTATTCCTGCACTTTAAGGCTGAAGATTTATGATAAACAGGGAAAAATTTCAGTCCTTCATTCTTTTCCTTAAAGACTTTATGATGCTCCTCAATGCTTTCAAATACAAATAATTATAAAATGATGCAAGCATTTGCTTTGGATTGATATTTTATCATTATTTTTTAAAATCAGTTTATTATATAAAAGAAGATATATATGCCTCAAGAATTGTATGTAGGTATTGACACAATTCTAAGAGCTTCCTCAGATTTATCCTAAATTTTACTTTTTGAATTCTTTAATGATAAAAGCTTTAAAATACATTAAAAACACAACTAAACAACAACAACAGCAAACTGAACTGCCATTGAGTCAGCTCCAGCTCTAACTCTTGATGATCCTGTGTTTGCAGAAAAGAACTACACTACAGAGTTTTCAGC
>NW_006408536.1:27074655-27142965 GCF_000296735.1 Chrysochloris asiatica
TTTTTTAAAAATCAAAATTATGCTTATATGGTAAAAGTAATGTATTTATTATAAAATTGTATAAAAACTTGTCTTTTCACTTTAAATTATATCTTTAGGGTTGTTGTTGATAAGTGTCATTATAAGTAGTATATTACCTGTATTAGAATTAAAATATGTATCTTGTATTTATATACAAATTATAGACTACCAGAGAAGAGAATAAATTATAACCTTCTGTCAAACACAGAATATTTCTGTATCAGTTATAGCATTTAAATCCCACTTGTAGTTTTCATTTTCATTTATTTTATTAGTCATAGAATCTAAGTGGCCACCGTGTGGTCTACCTCTCTACAATAGATAGCTGTAACTCACTGCTGTCTTGTGGCCCTAACGTATATGATAGAGTTGCAGTCCAAATTCCACAGGAATGCTAAACCAATCCAAAGAAAGAATTCTTTTCTCACCAATAGAGATTTGTAAGCCTCCTTGAGGTACCGCTATTTGTAGACAAGGATGTATTCTGCAGTTTTCTTGTTCCTCTCCATGGGTTTCTGATCTTAGCTTTACTAAAGTCGAGTGACATTTCAATATAGCAGAGCCTCTTGGAAGGAAATGAGTTTTAGTAAGAAATCTTGCCAAGGGAAAATGCTCTGAAGTACAAATTGACCTCTGAAATGATAGGATGCGCTTGTAAATATATTAGTTTCATAGCATGACAAATAGTAGTCAAAATGTTTTGAAAATGCTTCACTCCATTTAAAAAGTGTTTACAGGGATTTGTAGATTACACTGAGAGAAAGCTTTGGAGGAAGGAAACATTACATCCATATGAGGCAAAGGTCTTTTATTTATAGGATTATGCAGAAGAATTCTTCAATTTACTTACAAAATGAGAATACTAAATGCCTGTAGAGGTCCAAATCTCCCCTCACACTGGAAATGATACAATTTTGGATCATTTCCTCCAGAAAGTCTTTGAAGTTTTAACATTATGATTTTGATGTATCCTTCATAAAACTTCTTTTGCAATTTATGGTGTAGTGATATCGTTCACCTTCCATTTCCTGCAGGGTCATTATGAGACGAACAGGAGGTTCATTTCTTTTTGGAGGTATATAGCAAAGGGCTGCTAGAACCTGAAATAAAACGTTTCTAATTGCCAATAATTGCTTGGCACTCTTTCTCTCGATTTTAAATGTACAGTATCGTAGGATAAACCTAATAACCCTGCCTTGGTTCCCAATCAGCCTCATATTTGTCCTTCCTTTAGCCCTTTATATGCAAGGAATTTATACTTACATTCAAGGTGACCTTTTAGGGTTACAATATCTTTTTTAAAAATTGGAGGTGATTTGTCAAGGATAGAACATTGGCAGTTGAGCATTCTCTCCTAAAAAGGTTGCAACTCAACAGGCAGATTAGCAAGTCCATAAAATGTCAATAAAAACTAAGAACAGCCCAAATTTTTATTTTATGCCAATCCTATTAAACACCTTTGTGAATTAGTCTTTGAAATCTGAAATGGGAGGTCTGAATTGTCTCTAGTACCTAGCATAAAATGTACTGATCTACCTGTGGACTAGGAGTCCAGGTGGTATAGTAGGAAAGCACTCAGCTGCTAACCAAAATGTTAATGGTTCAAACCCACAAGCTGCTCTATGGTAGATTGTTCTTACTGTTAGGTGCCATTCAGTCAGCTCTGACCCATACTGACCCTGTGTACAACAGAAACACCACTTGGTCCTGTGCCATACTCACAATTGTGCCATCCCATTATTGCTGCCACTGTGCCAATGCATCTCGTTGGGGGTGTCCCTCTTTTGCGCTGCCCCTCCACTTTACCAGTGATGTCCTTCACTAGGGATTGGTCTTTCCTGATAATATGCCCAAAGTATGAGAGACCAAGTTTGACTATCTTGGCTTCTCAAGAACATTCTGCTTGTACTTCTTCCAACACAGATTCGTTTGTTCTTCTGGCAGTCCATGGTACCTTTAATAGTCTTCTCCAACACCATAACTCAAATGTATCGATTCTTTTATGGTCTTCCTTATTCATTGTCCAATTTTCACCTGCTTTTGAGGCTATTGCAAATACCATGGCTTGGGTCAGGCATACTTTAATCCTCAAACTGATGGCTTTGCTCTTGAACACTTTAAAGAGATCTCGTGCAGCTGACTTGCCTAATGTAATATGTCATTTGATTTCTTGATTGCTACTTCCAGGAGTGTTGATAGTGGTTTCAAGCAAAATGATGTCTTTGACAACTTTAATCTTTTCTCCATTTATCCTTATGTGATTTATTGGTCCAGTGGTGAGGATTTTTGGTTTCTTTACATTGAGGTTCAATCCATACCAAAGGCTGTGGTCTTTGATCTTCATCAGTAAGTATTTTAAGTCCTTATTCAAGATTAAAGTTTTGGGAACCATATGGGGCAGTTTACTCTGTCCTATAGGGTTGTTATGAGTCTGAAGTGATTCAACAACATTTTGGGGTTTGTTGTTCTTTGGGGTTTATCTGTTGGAAGTATGGATTATTAAATTAATTAATAGAGAGTGAATTTTTTTAAATGTAAGAATGATTGCTTCGGGATCAAATATCAGTTTCATGTAATGGGAGCTCATAATTGAAGCTGTAGAGATTTTCAAATATTAGATGAGAATACTAAATCTCATCACAGCCACTCAAGTTGAAACATGACAAGAAAGCAATAAGAAAAGAATGTGATTTTCAGACATAAAAATGTATGTATCAGAGTCAGTTCATTTTTTTCTGATAACAAAGCCTTTTAAAACCATTTCAAAGTGTACAATAGTTTTGATATTTCTAACTTTGAACCCAGGGTAGAAAATGCCATTTCAAAACCTGAGGAGTAGTGCAGAGTGTTTCTTGCCTAAAGCATTGAAGCGCTACTAGCTGTTAAGTTACCACGTTCTTCATAATTAATGTCGAGTTAGGTTTCATCCCTGTGATTTTCTTGTAAAAAACAAAAAAATGCTGCCGTGTGTTTTTAATTTCAAGTTTTCTCATGAAGTTCTTGTGTAATGATCCAACATGTTTGGGCATATGATGTGTTTTAAGAATCCATATTGAAAGAGTATCTATCTGTCCATATGTGGAGATGAAAAATCTTCAACATTCCTCTTTAAAAGTTGTCTAATCCTTCCTTTTCATTGGGTAAATTGCTGCATCAATACTTTGAAAATATTATCTTATCATTGTCATGGAGAGAACATCTTTATCACTTCTAAAAAATGTATCAGTCTTTACAATTAATGTACCTTTAAACAAAAGGTCTCAGATTGGCATCACTGGGAATTATAGGTCTTTAGCTCGTTTCTTGAAGTTCATCGTGTTGTTGTTGTTGTTAGGTGCCATTGAGTCGGTAATGATGCATAGTGACCCTATGCATCACAGAACAAAGCACTGCCCGGTCCTGTGCCAACCTCACAATCACAATCGTTACATTTGAGCCCTTTGCTGCCACTCTACCAATCCATCTGAATGGGGGTTTTCTTTTACTCCAACCCTCCACTTTACCAAACATGATGCCTTTCTCCAGGGACTGGTCCTTCCTGACAATATGTCCTAGGTATAAGAGACGAAGTCGGGCCATCCTGGCTTCCAGGGAGTCTTCTGTCTGTACTTCTTCCAACACAGATTGGTTTATTCTTTTGGAAGTCCATGGTACTTTTAATATTCTCCTCTAATACCTTATCACAAAGGCATCGATTCTTCTATGGTCTTCCTTAGTCACTGTCCAACTTTCACATGTATACGAGGTTATTGAAATTACCTTGGCTTGTGCATCAGGCATGCCTTACTCCTCAAATTGACATCTTTGCTCTTAAACACTTTAAAGAGGTCTTGTACAGCAGATTTGCCCAATACAACATGTCGTTTGATTTCTTGACTGCTGCTTCCATGAGTGTTGATGGTTGATCTGAGCAAAATAAAGTCTTGGGCAACTTCAATCTTTTTTCCATTTATCTTGATGTTGTTTATTTGTCCAATGGTGAGGATTTTTGTTTTCTTTATGTTGAGTTGCAAGCTATACTGGAGGGGGGGGGTCTTTGATCTTCATCACTAAGTATTTTAAATCCTCTTAGCTTTCAGCAAGCAAGTTTGTATCATCTGCATATGGCAAGTTGTTAATGAATCTTCCTCCAATCTGATGTCACGTTTGTCATCATATAATCCCGATGTTTGTCTTCATATAATCCAGTTTCTCGGATTATTTGCTCAGCATACAAATTGAGTAAGCATGGTGGAAGAATACATCCCTGGTGCACACCTTTCCTAATTTTAAACCATACGGCATTCCCTTAATCTATGTACAGGTTCCTCATAAGCACAATTAAGTGTTCCGGGACACTCATTTTCCACAACGTTTTGCATAGCTTGTCATGATCCACACAGTCAAAACCCTTTGCATAGTCAATAAAGGGCAACATCCTTCTGGTATTCTCTGCTTTCAGCCAAGATCCATCTGACATCAGTAATAATATCTCTCATTCCACATCCTCTTCTGAATCCAACTTGAACCTCTGGAATTTCTCTGTCCATATATGGTTGCAGCTGTTTTTGAATTATCTTTAGAAACATTTTACTTGCATGGTATATTGACATTGTCTAATGATTTCCACATTTCATTGGGCTACCTCTTTTTGGAATGGGCACAAATATGGATCTCTCCCAATCAGATGGCCAGGTGACTGTCTTCCAAATTTGTTGGCATAGATAAGTGAGTGCCTCCAGTGCTGCATCAGTTTGTTGAAAGATCCCGATTTGTATTCTATCAATTCCCGGAGCATTGTGCTTTGCCAATGTCTTCAATGCACCTTGGACTTCTTCCTTCAGTATCATTGCTATGTCTTCAAATGGTTGAACATCGACAATCTCTTTCTGGTATAACTCTGTGTATTCCTTCCATCTTCTTTTGATGCTTTCTGCATCATTCAATAATTTGCCCAGAGAATCCTTCAATAACGAAAGTCGAGGCTTGAATTTTGTCTTCAGTTCCCCCAGCTTGAGAAATGCCAAGCGTGTTCTTCCCTTTTAGTTTTCTAACACCAGGTATTTGCACGTTTTATTTTAATATTTGACTGTCTTCTTGAGCTGCCTTTTGAAATTTTCTATTCAGCTCTTTCACTTCCTCATTTCTTCCATTTGCTTTAGCATCTCTATGCTGGAGAACAAGTTTCAATGTCTCTTCTGACATCCATTTTGGTCTTTCCCTTCTTTCTTGTCTTCTTCATGACATTTTTTCCTTCTTCCTGTATGATGTTTTTGATGTCATACCATAATTCCTCTGGTCTTCAGTCTTTAGTGTCTAATGCATCAAATCTGTTCTTGAGATGATGATCTCTAAATCCAGGTATTTTCTCTCACATTTGTGGACTTGTTTTAATTTTCTTCAGCTTCAGCTTGAACTTGCATATGAGTAATAGATGATCTGTTCCACTTCTGCCACTGGCCGTGTTTCGGCTGATGACATGGAGCTTTCCCATCATCTCTTCCCACAGATGTAGTCAATTTATGTATTCCATCTGGTGATGTTCAGGTGTATAGTCGTCTTTCATGTTGTTTAAAGAAGGTATTTGCAATGAAGAAGTCATTGGTCTTGCAAAATTTTATCATGCGATCTCCAGCATCATTTCTTTGTACTTACTAACACTGCTTAAAGCCATATTTTCAAATGAATGATCCTTCCTCTTTGTTTCCAACCTTTGCGTTCCAGTTCACCAGTAATTATCAACACATCTTGAATGCATGTTTGATCAATTTCAGACTGAAAAGGTTGGTAGAACTCTTAAATTTCATCATAAGTGACTTTATTGATTGGTGCATAAATTTGAATAATAGTGGTATTAACAGGTCTTCCTTATTTATATTAAATTGAGTTCTGTCTCCCTTCTACTTTTATCCATGTTTGTTGTTGTTGTTAGTGCCATCAAATCAGTTCCGACCCATAGTGACACTGTATAGGGTTTCTGAGGTGGATTTGAACCACCGACCTTGTAGTTCAAACTGAACTTTTGATCTAGTGCATGATTCCACAGGGCCACACCCTCTCCATATAGCATAGTGTGGCACTATAGGATTAGCTCTCATGGCTACCCACGAGGTCTGTGACTCAAAGCCACCAGCTACTCCTCAGAAACCCTATACGGTGTCACTATGGGTTGGAATTGACTCGACAGCACTTAACAACAACAACTACATAGTATAGCACAGAACATTTGCAACTCCTCTGTTCTCTGGCATCCCTTCAAAGACAGACCTAATGTGACCTATGGGGGGCATTTGTCCAGGTTAAATGTGTCCAGATATGTTTGATTTTAGCTCAGGACTGTAGTATCACGCAATGTTAGTAAGTACAAATGTCCAGTACTTAAGAGATACCATTCCGTGAGTAAATACTCAGTGAGCTTAAAGCCACCATTTAAAATTCTCTCTGCCAACAGAGATTTGCGTAGTTTACTTCTGGAATGAAATTCTTTGTCTCTGCTAGTTTATGGGCAATAATGTGACATTGTTGTTACTTGTCATCAGGTTGGCTCTGACTCAGAGCAACTCCACGTATAACAGAATGATATATTGGCCAGTCCCGTGCAATCTTCATGATCCCCTGTATTGCAGAGTCCTTTGTGTGATTACTCTGTATTTTAAGAGCGCTCCAATCTAGCGGACTCATCTTCTAGTACTTTATCGGGCAGTATGCTGTTGTGAACCATAGGGTTTTGACTGGCTGATTTATATATATATATACTCCTGGTGTGGCTCTGCAGGATAATGCACTGGACCACAGATAGGTTTGAACTTCAAGGACAGTGATTCAAACTCATCAGCCACTCTTCAAAAACTCTATACAGGGTCGTTATGAGTCAAAACCGATTCGATGGCATTTAACAACAATATACATCTCCACTCAAATGAAGATACTGGGAGGTAAAAGGCATCAATGCTAAATACTGTTAACATACACAATCCTCCACTAGCAGTAATAACAAATAATTATGAGTGGATATATAGGTAGATATGTAAACTGAACAGGTATGGGATGGTGTATGGGAGTACACCCACAAGTGTACGTGTATTTAGGTTTGGCAGAGAGAGTTTTTTTCTGCATCCATATTTGTATGTGCTGCAAAAATATATCCAGGGATAAATGTAGAACATACAGGGAGCAAAGTTATATAAACGTCTTAGCCATAAGCAAACACCTTGAAAAATTGAATCACTGTGCTTCAGGGCGTAGTTTCTGGGGACATCTAGGTCAATTGGCATAGCATGGTTCATAAAATCAATGTTTTACGTCCTATTTTAGCGAATAGCGACAGGAATCTTAAAAGCTTTCGATTGGCCATCTGAGATACAACTATTGGTCTCTTCACATTTAGAACAAAAAAGAGTGAAAAAAAAAATCAAACACAC
Source organism: Chrysochloris asiatica (assembly GCF_000296735.1). NCBI lineage: Eukaryota > Metazoa > Chordata > Mammalia > Afrosoricida > Chrysochloridae > Chrysochloris > Chrysochloris asiatica. The sequence continues at coordinate 27,082,077 of NW_006408536.1, forward strand.
AAGGTAAAAATGAGTCTAAAGCACTAATGACCCACATGAACCGTAGTCTCCACTAACCGGAGACAGCCACTCAGATCGGTATCTTAACAGAAGGCCCTGGACAGAGTGGGAGAAAACGTAGAACCCAATTCAGATTTATAAAAAAGACCAGGCTTACTAGTCTCATAGAGACTGATGGAACCCCAAGACTATGGCCCTTGTTGTTAAGTGCCGTCAAGTCGATTTCGACCCACAGCGACTCTATATAGGGTTTCCAAGGAGTGACTGGTGAGCTTGCACCGCTGAACTTGCGATTCAAACGACTTTGAAGTCCAGTGCATTAACCCACAGTGCCACACCAGGACTCCAGACTATGTCCCTTAGACACCCTTTAAACCCAGAATCGAACCCACTCCCTGTGATCACCTCTCACCCCAATAATAGACCGCCTATAAAGTGAACAGTGCTCCTCCACGCAATCAACCACATGAGACCAAAAAGGGCAGCATTTGCCGCAAAACAAAGTTCAGAAAGCAGGAAAAAGGCAGGGAAGGTGGGCGAATGGGAAAGGGAAGAATACTGTTACATTACTACATTGAGGGGATCACAACTAATGTGTCTAAATTATTGAGTGGAAAACTAATGTGCTCTGTAAACTTTCACCCAAACCATAACAAATGTTTACCCCTTCCCCCCAAAAGTCAATAATGGACAAAGTTTGTCTAATGCTTCATGGACTGTTGTTGTTAAGTGCAGGTCAGTCGGTTCTGACTCATAGAGACCTGTACAGGGTTTCCAAGGAGTGACTTGAAGGTTTAAACTTCAGTTAGAAGTCCAGTGCTTATCCTACAGAGCCACACCAGGACTCTGATACTCTATAGGTATATGCCCAATATCTTGGTTTTTGTTATGGGAAACAAAATATGAATAAAATAGAGAGATGGAGTACTGAGATGGAAAAGGAAACAAAGTGAAGGGCAGATAAGTAGGAAGAGGAAAGAAATGAGGAATTGCGTTGTTTTCAGATATTTGGAACATGTCTTTAATTATGTTGAAATAGCTAAAGAAACATTTTAATATAAAAGTCTAAAACTGGAAAATACATACGGTATGCTGGCATAAAAATGGACCAGGTGCTATATACATGTTTGTTGAGTAAATGAAAAATCAAGTGTATGGTGGCAGAGCGGCATATGGAATACCACCGCTCAGCTCATAGGCATCCCTCCAGAGCATACCTACCACCCATCGGGGACATTGTTACACTGTGGATGCATGTGTATTGATATGATGCTGGAAGCTAGGCCATCGGTATTTCAAATACCAGCAGGGTGGCCCATGGTGGACAGGTTTCAATGGAGCTTCTAGACTAAGACAGACTAGGAAGAAAGGCCTGGAAATCTACTTCCAAAACATAGCCAGTGAACACCCTATGGATCTCAAGACACTATTGTCCAATAGGATATAGTGCTGGACGATGAACTCCCCTAGGTTGGAAGGCGCTACGGGATAGCCACAAAAGTATACCCAAACATGCCATGCTGATAGTCATGAATGTGCCCCAGGGCTAGACCAAGTTGTCTTAAGTTGTCCATATGAACCTCAGGCGTTGGAGCTGACTTGATGGCAATCCACAACAATAACAGTGTAAGAAAAGTTTGTGAGCTATCGTCAGTGTTTCAAGAACCCAAGGAAAATTGTGCAGTCATTGGATTTTTAAATTATTATTTACATCAGGTTTTTCTAAACCTAGGGATTCACGAAGTTAGAAAGGAAGAGGCTTCTAAAAACATTATGCTAAGTGAGAGAAGCCAGTCACAAAACATTTCCTATAGTATGATCCATTTTTATGGAATGTCCGGAATAAGCAAATCCAGAGAGGCAGAAAGTAGATCAGTAGTGCAAATGTGTAAGCACTTGACTAATAGCCACAAGGTTGGTAGTTCAAACCCACCTAGAAGATCCTTGGAAGACAGGCCTGGTGATATGCTTCCAAGATGCAAGGAGGCATTGAGGTTCCGGAAAGGAATGGCGAGTGATGCTAATGGGTATGAAGGTCTTTTATGGGGTGATAAAAATGTCCTGAAATTAGATTATGGTGGTAGTAGCATACCTCTGTGTACACTAAAAAAAAAAAATTCCCCACTGAATTATTTACTTTGTTGTTGTTGTTGGGTGCCATCGAGTCGGTACTGACTCAGCGACCTTATGCACAGCAGAACGAAACACTGCCCATCCTGGGACAATTTCATTATTGTTGCCACGCTTGAGCCCATCGATGCTGCCATTTTGCCAGTCCATCTTGCTGGGGGTCTTCCTCTTTTTCTCTGACCCTCCACCTTACCAAACATGATATCCTTCTCCAGTGACTGGTCCCTCTTGACAATATGTCCGAAGTATGAGAGACGAAGTTTGGCCATCTTGACCTCCAAGGAGCACTCTGGCTGCACTTCTTCCAACACAGATCTGTTGGTTCTTTTGACAGCCCATGGCACTTTCAATGTTCTCCTCCAGCACCATAACTCAAAAGCATCAATTCTTCTATGGTCTTCCTTATTCACTGTCCAGCTTTCACATGCATATGAAGTTATTGAAAATATCATGGTTTGGATCAGGCGCACCTTAGTCCTCAAGCTGACATCTTTGCTCTTCAACCCTTTTAAAAGGTCTTGTGCAGCAGATTTGCCAAATGCAGTACGTCGTTTGCTGCTGCCATGAGTGTTGATAGTTGATCCAAGAAGAATGAAGTCTTTGACAACTTCAATGTTTCCCCCATTGATAAGAATGTTGTTTATTGGTCCAGTGGTGAGGATTTTTGTTTTCTTGACATTGAGATGCAATCCATATCGAAGGCTGTGGTCTTCCATCTTCATCAGTAAATATTTCGTCTTTCTCACTTTCAGCAAGCATGGTTGTATCATCTGCATATCACAGGTTGTTAGTGAGTCTTCCTCCAATCCTGATACCACGGTTTTCTTCACATAAACCAGCTTTTCAGATTATTTGCTCAGCATACAGGTTGAATAAGTATGGTGAAAGAATGCAACCCTGTTGCACACCTTTCTTAATTTGAAATCATTCAGTGTTCCCATGTTCTGTTCAAACAAATGTCTCTTGGTCCATGTACAGATTCCTCATGAGCACAATGAAGTGTTCCGGAATCCTCATACTTCGCAATGTTGTCCATAGCTTGTCATGATCAACACAATCAAAAGCCTTTGCATAGTCAATAAAGCACAGGTAAACATCTTTCTGATAGTCTCTGCTTTCAGCCAAGATCCATTGCACATCAGCAATGATATCTCTTGTTCCATGGCCTCTTCTGAATCCAGCTTGAACCTCTGGAAGTTCTCTGTCAATGTATGCTTGTAGCCATTTCTGTATTACTTCCGGTAAAACTTGACTTTCATGGGATATCAAAGTTATCGTCTGATGATTTCTGCATTCCATTGGGTCACCGCTCTTTGGAATGGGCACGAATATGGATCTCTTCCAATCAGATGGCCAGATAGTTGTCTTAAAAATTTCTTGGCATAGATGAGTGAGTGCCTCCTGTGCCACTTCACTTTCTTGAAAGAGTTCCTGGTTCCTTGTTCTTTGCCACTTTCTTCAATGCACCTTCGACTTCTTCCTTCAGTATCATTGGCTCTTGATCACTTGCTACCTGTTGAAATGATTGGACATCAACCATTTCCCTTTGGCACAGTGACTCTGTGTATTCCTTCCATCTTATTTTGATGTTTTCTGCATCATTCAATAGTTTGCCCAGAGAATCCTTCAATAACTAAAGTCGAGGCTTGAATTCTTTCTTCAGTTCCCCCAGCTTGAGAAATGCTGAGCGCGTTCGTCCTTTTTGGTTTTCTGACTCCAGATCTTTGCACATTTTGTTGTATTATTTGGCTTTATCTTCTCGTGCTGATCTTTGAAATTTTCTGTTCAGCTCTTGGACCTCCTCATTTCTTCCATTTGCTTTAGCATCTCTACTGTGGAGAGCAAGTTTCAGTGTTTCTTCTGACATCCATTTTGACCTTTTCCTTCTTTCTTGTCTTCTTAATGACTTTTTGCTTTCTACCTGTATGATGTCATCCCACAACTCTTCTGGTCTTTGGTCCTTAGTGCTTAATGTATCAAATCTGTTCTTCAGATGATCTCTAAATTCAGGTGGAATGTATTCAAGGTCATATTTTGGCTCTTGTGGACTTGTTTTCAATTTTTTCAGCTTCAGTTTGAATTTGCATATGAGTAATTGATGGTCTGTTCCACAGTCTGCCCCTAGCCTTGTTTTGACTGATGATATTGAACTTTTCCATCGTCTCTTTCTGCAGATGTAGTAAATTTGATTTCTACGTATTCCATCTGGTGAGGTCCATGTGTATAGTAATGTCTTATGCTGTCTAAAGAAGGTATTTGAAATGAACAAATCATTGATTTTGCTGAATTCTATCATGAGATCTCCAGCATCATTTTCTATCACCAAGGCCATATTTTCCAACTTCTGATGCTTCCTCTTTGCTCCCAACTTTTGCATTCCAATCACCAGTAATGAGCAATACATCTTGATTGCATGTTTGATCAATTTCAGATTGAAGAAGCTGGTAGAATTCTTCTGTTTCATCCTTACTGGCTTTAGTGGTTGGTGCATAAATTTGAATAATAGTGGTATTAACTGGGCTTCTCTGTAGGCGCATGGATATTATCCTATCACTTACAGCACTGTACTTAATGACTGATTTGGATATGGTCTTTCTGACAATGAATGCAACACCATTCCTATTCAATTTGTTTCCTTTAAATGGGTGAATTTAAATGTAATTTTTATCTCAGTAAAGATTTTTTAATAATGATAAGCACACTGCCCAGAATTAAAAAAAAAAAAAAGAAGAAGCTTGTGGTGGTAAAAATATCTAGAACTACTTGCTAATTGTTTATGTAGATGTTGTCTCCGAGTCTGTCTCTCAAGGAGCCCCGGTGGTGCAGTGAGTAAGTGCTGGGCTGTATTCCATCTGGTGAGGTCCAGGTGTATAGTCGTCTCTTATGCTGTCTAAAGAAGGAGAAAGATGTGGCGGTCAGTCGGCTTCTGTAAACATTGCAGTCTGGAAAGCCTATAGATAGTGGTGTCCCTGGGTAGGTGTGATGCATTTAGACCCCATCAGGTGACACTGTTAGAAGGGTGACACCAACATGACTAACAGCAAGGATCAGCACTGGATTTTAAACCCCAAGGTGGCGGTTCAAACTCACCAGCTGCTCCTCGGAAACCCTATACAGGGTTGCTATGAGTGGGAATGGACTTGATGGCGCTTAACACCAATGCACTCCAGTCATTAGTACCCATTTGTATTCAATTCCAGTGATGCTTTGTGCTATTGTAATTTAAAGGTGTAATGTGAATTTTATTGTTGTTTCTGTCACTACTGGAGTCCTGAAGTGGTGCTATAGGATAAACCCTGGACTGCTAACGGTCAGTGGTTCAAACCCACCAGCCACTCCTGGGAAACCTATACGGTGGTCACTATAAGTCATACTGACTCAATGACACTTAACAATAACATTATTGCCATTACATTCAATGATATACGAGAATTAAAATTAAAATTTCTGGATACCATTAGTACAAAAACATTACACAGGATACTGTATTTGCAATAGGTGTTATCATGAGTTCCAGCACTGGGTGACACCAACCCTAGTGATGCCACTATGAATTTCATGTAATTATCATGTGTTAGGAAATGTTATTCTTTGAATATTTTTTTAATCGTTTCAAGATGTTAAACCATTCTTTATTGTGGGCCTTACAAAAAACAAGCAAAGGACTGATTTGTGTTGGTTCTGACTCATAGCGACTCTGGATAGGGTTTCTGGTGTTTGAAATGTTCGCTGGAGCAGAAAGTCTCATCTTTCTTCTGCTGGCAGGCTCAAACTGCGGACCTTGTAGTTTACAGTCTAGTGCTTATCGTATGGCGCCACCATGCTCCCAGAAAGAAAGGTGGTGGTGGTGGTGGTGGTTATGTGCCATGGAGTCGGTTCCGACTCATAGCGACCCTGTACAGGGTTTCTGAGGCTATAAATCTTTACAGGAGCAGAACGCCTCATCTTTCTCCCGTGGAACAGCTGGTAGTTTCCAACTGCTGACCTTGCGGTTCATTGCCCGATTCATAACCACTACGCTGTAGTCTCTACTAATCATTCTCATTGTTGTGAAACGTGCTAAATTCCTTAAGCCAGTGTGCAATGTTAAAGGCAAAGCTATTTGAGAGACTAAATTTGCAACAGTCAACTTTTTAACAAATTATGAAAAATTAGTTAATAGGATCTTTTCTAAAGAGTATTCAGAGTGTAATAATGCTACCTTGTGTGGTTTTGAGGTTTTATTTTTAAGTTGGGGAAGTTATGAATATCTTGAACTTTGTCCATTAACAAGTCTGCCAAGACTGTGAGTTGTAAAGCCATGGGAATTTTTCATTGCCCCTGGCTGCTGACTGTTAACAGCAAAGTTATTCATTAAGTCCACATTTTTAAAAAATTGTCAACAATGCTTCTTTATACCTTATCTGCATTTGATACACTTCCAGAAAGATGATCTTTAATTTGATTAATGAGTTTACCCATTATTATTTTAATGACAAATTATTCAGAGAAGGAGAAAATCTCTTCATAAATTAACTCTGGAAGTAAAACAACCTGAGATTGGGCTCCATGAAGAAGCAGTGTGTGGGGGTCAAATGGCTTGGACATGACTCAGTCTGACATGCAAGTGGAAGGAAATGCTATGAATCTGTTTACCATTTTACGTGACGCCATTTTCTTTTCTTTTTTATTTTTTATTTCAGACGTGAGTCACAGTCAGAATTTTTAAAAATATGAACATTTGGGGAGTCTGTCCCATTTCCCCTAGGACCCATGCCAGGACCCATGTTGTTGTTAAGTGCTGTCCAGTCAGTTCTGACCCATTGTGACCCTGTATAGGGTTGCCAAGGTACCACTGGTGAATTTGAACTGCTGACCTTGTAGTTAGCAGTCCAGTGCTTTATCCTATGGTGCTGCAAGGTCTATTAATTGGAAGAAAGGTGAAAAGTGTAAATATTCACTAGGAGCATAAAGGAAGAGAATTTAGAAAGAAGCCAAATGTTGAACTCACAACAATTTTCTGCTAAAATGTCACTTTTGAACTGGCTTTCCATTGCATAACTAAGTGGAATATCTACTGCGGGCACCCTTTTCTGCCCAACCTTATTTATTTCTCCAAGACAAATTAGACTTGGGCCTTGCCGTCGTGGGGCTTACACTTAAGAGTTAAGTCAGGTTTAGAGGTAACAGAAATATCTTAACAAATATGGCAGCTGGAGAATTGTTTTCCTAGTCCTAAAACTCACTTTACTTACTCTCATTCAGAGTAATCAATTTAAAAATCAATCAAACAAAAAAGAACAAACCCACTACTGTGGAGTCCCAAGCCGATAGGACATAGGAGGAATGGCCCATATGGTTTTGAATGCTGTAAATCGTTACCGTAGCTGACTGCCTCATCTTTTTCACACAGAGCCACTGGAGAGTTTGAACCTTTCAGTTAGCAGCCAAGAGCTTTAATTACTGCATCACCATGGCTCCTACACAGTGATAACTATTGTACCTTAATATCAAACAATTGTTTCCAGATCATACAAGACTGTCAATTGTCAAGGCAAAAATTCACCGTAAAGGAGGTTAAAATTTTGTTCAAATGATGAAGAAGAGATAAAGGGATTACCTACAAAACTGCTTCCTCTGAAAAATTAACAGAATTTAAATTCTTGTCTTCATGAGATTTAATTATTTATGTATACAAGTATTGATATATGCCATAGAAAAATGGATGCATTTGAGCTCTGATGTTGGAGAGGAGCATTAAAAGTACCATGGACTGCTGGAAGAACCAACAAATCTGTTAGAAATACAACCAAAATGCCAGACTTCATCTCTCCTACCTCGGACATAGTATCAGGAGGGACCAGTCTCTGGAGACGGACATCATGCTTAGTAAAGTGGAGGGACAGTGACAAAGAGGAAGGCCCCTCCATGAGATGGATTAACACAATGGCAGCAACACTTGTGAGGATGACGCAGGACCGGGTGCTGTTTTGTTCTGTTGTACAGAGGGCTGTCTGTGAGTTGGTCCGAATCCAAAGTGGCCCCATGCACAACAGAACAAAACGCTGTCTGCTCCTGTGCCACCCTCACAATTGTCCTTAGGCTAGAGCCCACTGATGCTGTCACTGGGTCAATTCATCTTGTTAGATGCCTGCCTCTTTTTTCCTGAGCCTTCATTTTTCCGAGTATGATGTCCTTCTCCAGGGAATAGTACCTCCTGACAACATATCCAAAGTATGAGATACAAAGTCTCACAGCACGTTCTAAGGAGCACTCTGGCTGTACTCCTCAAACAGATTTGTTTGTTCTTCTGGCAGTCCATGGTGCTTTGAATGTGCTTCTCCAACATCATAATTCAAATGCATCGATTCTTCTCCGGTCATCTTTTTTCATTGTCTAGCTTTCACATGCATATGAGGAGATTGAAAATACCAGGACTTGGGTCAGGTGCACCTTAGTCCTCAAGCTGACGTCTTGCTCTTTAGTACTTTAAAGAGGTCTCCATCATTATTACAGCTAGGAACTCCTACGGGGCAGTTCTATTCTGTCGTGTGGTGTCACTAGGAGTCAGAATTGACTTGATGGCAGCCAATAACAGTATCCCAGAGCCTGTTATATGAGTCTTTAACTCCATAGCCTGTTTAATCCCCCATTCTCACCCTTTATGTTAACTATTACTATTATCCTATTGCGAATGAGGAAGTTGGAGACCTGGAAAAAAATTAAAAAATGAATCACAGGCTCCAGAGATAGTAAACTACAGAGAAAATGCCAAATTCAGCTGCTTTCTCTTTTCACCCTAGCATTTGACCTGACAATCACTGTCTCTTTTTCTCTACTAGAAATTTAGGACAATGAGGGCTTGAAGGGGAGCCATGGTGGTGCAATGGTTGCAAGCACTGTACTACTAATCGAAAGGGTGGTAGTTCAATCCCACTAGCAGTTCTGTGGGGAAAAAGATGCGGTAGTCAGCCTCCAAAAAGATTTAAAGCTTTGGAAACCCTATGGGGCATATTTGCTGTGAGTGGCGATGTGAGTTAATGCGTCAGACTGCAAAGCCGTTTGAACTACAAGCTCGGTGGTTCAAGCTCACCAGTCGCTCCTTGGAAGCCCTATGCAGGGTCGCTATGGGTCAGAACCGACTCGACGGCACTTAACAACAACAACATAACCCTGGGGTGGTGCTGTGGGTTAATGTGCTGGACTGCAAAGGCGGTTTGAACTGAAGTCGGCGGTTCAAGCTCACCAGCCGCTCCTTGGAAACCCTTTACAGGGTCGCTATGGGTTGGAACTGACTCGACAGCACTTAACAACAGCAACGATATACTGTAGGATCGAGTCCTGGTGTGGTGCTTTAGGGTAAGCACTGGACGGCTAACCAAAAGGCCAGTGGTTCAAACCCACCAGCTACTTCTCAGAGACCCTACACAGTGTTGCTATGGGTCAAAACTGACCTGGCAGCACTTAACAACAACAACGTACTGTAGGATAAACCACAAGGTCAGCAGTTCAAACCCACCCATTATTCCACAGGAAAAAGATGAAGCCATCTGCTTCGGTAAAGATTTACCGTGTCCTTCCTATACCAGCTGTTCCATGGGAGAAAGATGAAGCTTTCTGCTCCCGTAAAGATTTAAAGCCTCGGAAACCCTGTACAGGGTCGCTATGTGTTAGAACCGACTCCATGGCACATAACAACTACAACATAGGGTCTTTATGAATTGGAATCGACTTGATGACGGTGCGTTTTTTGGGTTTGGGTGATTAGATCTGGCCCACAGGATAATCTTCCAACTCTAAGATCAACTGTGCCACATAACACAACACAATCAGGGGTGTGATACCTCATCACGTACACAAGTTCCGAGTTAGAATGGGCAATTTCGGTTCACCATTTTAGAAATGCTGCTTACCACTGTAGGAGATGGAGTATGTCAGTTGCTTCTTTGCCCTTCCGTGAGCTTGCTGGTCTACTATGATAACAGCTTTATGGACAATTGTCCCATCCTCTCCCCAAGTTAAAGAGCAGAAGAGAAACTCAGGCTTTTCATCCATCTTCTGATACTTAGCTCCTTCTTGTAAGAAAGGTTGTATCTTTCGGCATTCTCACTTCTCCCTGCCCACCTCCTATGGGTTGGTGCCAAGAAGCGCTGAAGAAGAGACGCTCTATCAATTGGGACAATTTGCAGTTGTTGGAAAGAGGCATGCTGAAGGACCAGAGAACACAAGAGGGCAGCACAGAGCAAGAGCCAACACACATTAGATGCAGACTTGAACATCCTAGCCCTTTGTGAAAAGATGTCTTCTATCCCCAGAACATTCTCTCACCCAACATTTACTTCCTAAAGCAGATACCAATGAGTCTCTAGTAAGAATATGGCAAATGTATGTATTCAGATCATGAGTGTAACCAAAAGTAAGCTCTCTAAAGTTCTGCTTTCTTAGGGCCCTTTGTTTCTCCAACTTTGAAATTGGTCAGAATTGATGAAAAGATAAAACATGTTTAATGGAAAACTACATCTTTTCAATGTTAACAATGTAAAGGCCACTTTGTACAAGTCTGATACTGTAGAACAGTGTTTCACAATTTATTATTTCATTATTGTTTCCCACCAAGGAGCCTTGGCCAACATTTATTTCTCCATGGAATTTTAATGTCACACATATACTGTGTAACTTTATGCATATCTGGACTTTATACACAAAAAAAGAGTAAGATTTTTTTCACTCTCCAAAAATGAATTTTTATACCCTTGGGGGAAATATCCATATTGACAATGTATGTTTTAGTGGGGTCAGGGGGTAGGGAAAATTACTCACATTTAAATTTTTTTTGCAGCACTAGTTCACATGGTCTGTTTGATTTGACAAGTGGAGGTAATATTTTAGTTGTACTTAAAGACACTTTAGACTAATCTTCAGAAGTCAGAAGAGTATTGAACATGAAAAATAAGTCAATGTATTAGGTTTTAAAAACTCGCTAAACAAAATGTAACGCAGGATCCCATTTTGTGGATAAGATGCATAGAAAAAAGGTAAGAAAAATCAAGTTACTGAATTTTGGATTTGAGTGGTTAGATGTTTCTCTGAGCATTTTACTTTTTGTGAATGTTATAAATGAATACATGTTGCATGAGTCTCAAGAAAAATACTATTTAAAAAGCTAACCATTCTTGTTTTCATTGCCTTCAACAGTTAGTATTAATGGGCAGTGTAACTTCAATCATTCATGTACAGCAAAAGGAGAAATATTTGTGTGGCCCACTCATAACTTCTTCAGCTCTCAATAGACTTCCAGCCTCAAAGTTTATTGTTGCATTCTTCCTAATTTGGGTTGAACACATGCACATTTTGTTCTTTTGTCTGCAAGGAAACACCACCTGCTAAAGAATGTTCCTTCTCTTAAAGCAAGGTTCTGGTGTCCCCAGGGCCCCGGTGTTCTGTTGACTTTGGATATTTCAGGAGTTACTGTGAGATTGAATTTGTGGTGATTCTTTAAGCTCTCTTGTTAAATTCATAAACTATCTCTAATCTTAGAAAAATGTCAGGTTACACTTTTTTGAGAAGTTCAGAAATTTGACAGTTTGTAGCTAAGCTGGGGTACAGACTACTGCCGTTCTGAGGCCTTTGTTCCAATTTGTGTCAGGGGAAATTATACCCAGGTCAGGGCTGAGAGCACGTTGTAATTAATGGGGTGGACAAGTGGATTTTTAGTGTCTCATAAAAAGAAATGGAAATCACATGTGCTTGGAATTGTTCTGTGTTTTTAAATATTTACATTGATTCTAGTAAACATTAATTATAGCTGATACGTTTCTCCTGCGAACTTGCTAACTGGGCGGTCACAAGCCATATTCACTGAGTATAAGGCTGGATGACAAGCTAATTCTTGGAGGGGGAAAAAACTAAATTTGGGTGAGATTGGTGAGTGAATTCGTGAATCAGTCCTACAGTTTTCTCTGATGTTTAAAGCACCCACTTGCCAATATGATCCAGATGTCAGCCTTTCTAAGGGTGAATGGGGAACATTCAGCCTGTGAAATTCCTGAATAGCTCCTGATTAAAAAAGAACATAAGATCAATGCTTAACTAAACTTTAGAATCAGTCAAAGTACTGCTGGACTCTCTAGAGTTCAAATTTCCTTTACATTCACACGTTAATAATGCTCAGTTGCTTGTGGGACTTAGCAGCATGGTGTGGAAGAAAGAGGAAATCTTGAAGAGCCAGAGAAACTGAAATTCTAAACTGGACTCTTACACATGTCAACTGTGTGACCCTGGACAAGATGCGCCTCTGCTTCCTCATCTGCAGAATGGGGGAAATGCTACCTATTGTTTAGAGTTGGGTTGGGGCTAAGAGAAAATTTCTATAAAATAACTGGTGTATTGTAGAGTACTAAGAATGTGTATTTTTTTAAAATGGCAGCTGACCACTTTAAAGTATTGAAGAGCAAAGATGGTACTTTGAGGACTAAGGTGCACCTGGCCCAAGCCATGGTATTTTCAGCCTCTTCATATGCATATGAAAGCCGGAGAATTAATAAGGAAGACCATAGAAGAATTGATGCATTTGAGTTATGGTGTTGGAGAAGAATACTGAGAGTACCACGGACTGTCAGAAGAGCAAGCAAATCTGTGTTGGAAGAAGTACAGACAGAATCCTCCTTAGAAGCCAGGATGGACAAATTTGGTCTCTCATACTTCAGACATATTATAAGGCAGGACTGGTCCCTGGAGAAGGACATCATGCTTGGTAAAGTGGAGGGTCAGCAAAAAAGAAGAAGACTCCCAACAAGATGGATTGATACAGTGGGAGCAACTATGGGCTCAAGCAGGACAACAATTGTGAGGATGATGAAGGACTGGACCGTGTTTCCTTCTGTTGTGCATAGTAACTAGGAACTGACTCACTGGTACCTAACAACAACAATATCATGATATGATGTGAAGGAGTGGTCAAAAGGAAATTCAAAGGAAACTTTACTTATCGTGTTGCATGTCAACCATTTGGGTGTTAAGTATGTGGAAGTATTCGCCAACCTCCCAAATCAATATTATGTCCATTAAGTCAACAATTGTATATGAGGGATCTTTAAAAAGTTTTGCTACGTCTGACAAGTGGCTATACTCCATGACCTATGCGGAGAGATTAAATCCGAGTTGGAGCGACGGGAGATTAGAAAAAAAAAAAGAAGACACAAGACACAAAATGAAATAAGTAAAGTTGAGACCAGGTAGGACACAGCACTCTGATGGAGATGCTGTGACTCAGACCTAGATTTAGCACGTTTATTATATAACAAAGGAAAGTGCTGGGGACAGGGAAAAAGTGCAAAAAACATCTGGTGTTATTGATGCATGCAGTAAACCAGACTTTATCAGAAGAATGTAGTTGCTAGGGAAACAGAGATAGGGCAGCTAGACGTTTTTGCAAACTAAACTGAAGGCCATGGGTACGTACAAGGAAAGATTTTGCAAATTCCTTATTCCCGAGACAGGCTTTGCAAATTCCTCAGGGGGGGAAACCTGACCTGGGAGCAGCCCGATTTTCTGGACCACAACTGTTTAGTTGCAATCCTTTGGTTAAACTGCCCACGAGTCTGAGACCTTCGGTTTAGTTGCTCTCAACAAGTTTGAGTCCTGGACCACAAGGTCAGTTTGAACTGCAAGATTGGGAGTTCAAACTCACCAGCTGTTCCTTGGAAATCCTATATAGGGTCACTGTAAGTCAGAACCTACTCAACATCACGTAACAACAAAAGAGTTTGAGGAAAAGTAGAATTAAAACATAATGGAATTTTTCCACGAGCTTTTTGATGCCCCCTCCTGGTGTATATACACATATATGTTGTTTTTGTAAAGTGCCATTAAGTGTGTGTGTGTATACTTGCTACTGTGTGCTTCTGAGTCAATTTCTACTCATAGTGAAACTTTGTGACAAACTAAAACTGATTTTCCCCCATAAGGTTTCCTAGGCTGTAATCTTTTTTTTTCTTTTTCTTTTTGACAATGCCTTCAGTGCAGCTTGGACTTCTACCTTCAATACCACCGATTCTTGATCATATGCTACCTAGTGAAATGATTGATCATTGACAAATCCTTTTTGGTACAGGGACTCTGTATATTCCTTCCATCTTCTTTTAATTCTTTCTGTATCATTTAGTATTTTACCCATATATCCTTCAATATTGCAAATCAAGAAGGCTTGAATTCTTTTCTTCAGTTCTTTCAGCTTAAGAAATGCTGCAAATGTTCTTTCTTTTAGGTTTGCAAACTCCAGGTCTTTGCACATTTCATTACAATACTTATAATATTTGACTTTGTCTTCTTGAGCTGTCCTTTGAAAATTTCTGTTCAACTCTTTTACTTCCTCATTTCTTCCATTCACTTTAGCATCTGTAGTGTATTGGTTACGAATTGGGCTGCTAATCTCACGGTCAGCAGTTCGAAACTACCAGCTGTTCCGCGGGAGAAAGATGAGGCTTTCTGCTCCCATAAAGATTTACAGCCTTAGAAACCCTGTACAGAGTTTCTATGATTCGAAACTGACTCCACGGCACATAACAACAACAACATGCTAAAGAGCAAGTTTCAGAGTCTCTTCTGACGTCCACGTTGGTATTTTCTATTTTTCCTGTCTTTTTAAAGACCTTTTTCTTTCTTCCTATGGGGATGTTCTTGATGCCACAACTCTTCTGATCTTTGGTCATTAGTGTCTAAAACATTAAATCTGTTCTTGAGATGATCTCGAAATTCAGATAACATATATTCTAGGTGATATTTTGGTTCTTGTGAATTTGTTTTCATTTTCTTCAGCTTTAGCCTGAATTTGCACATGAATGGTTGATGGTCTGTTATACACTCTGCCCCTGGCCTTTTTATGGATGGTGATATCGAACTTCTCCCCAGTCTCTTCCTACAGATGTAGTCAATTTGATTCTTGCGTGTGCCAAGTGGTGAGGGCCATGTGTACAGTTGCCTTTTATGTTGTTTAAACATGGCATTTGCATGACCGCCTAAGACAGGCAGTGTCCCCTAAACAAATAATAAATAAGGGGGAAACGGAAGTAGACCATGCAGACCCGGCCAGGAGTTCAAGGCCCTGTGGGCCCAAGCGTTGCAGACCTTCCAAACCATAGGCTCTGAGGATCAGACTTTAGCCACCTAGCAGACATTCAGGTATGCTTGTTAATCATCTGATTATTCAGGTATGCTTGTTAGTAATTGCATACATGAGCCCTGGATATCCACAGATAAATGTAAAAACCTTCCCTAAAAGCCGAGACTGTAAATTCCAAAAAGGCAAAGTTTTCCCCCCCCCCAAAAAAAAAAAAAGCTAAAGAGGATAGAGAGAAACACAGTTGACTGATGATGTATGGAGGGGATTGTAATCAATGTAATGAAACAAGTCATATGAATGGCTGAATGTGAAACTGATGATGTGCCCTGTAAACGTTCACTCAATCCACAATAAAAACCTTAAAAAAAAAAAAAATGGTATTTGCAATAAGTAAGTCATTGGTCTGACAAAATTCTATCATGAGAATTCCAGCATTAATTCTATCACCAGGGCTACATTTTCCATCTGTTGGTCCTTCCTCTTTGTTTCCAACTTTTGTATTCCAACCATTAGTAATTATCAATTCACCTTGATTGTATGTTTGATTAATTTTCAACTGAAGCAGTTGGTTGTTGTTGCTGTTGATAAGCGCCATCGAGTCAGTTCCAACTCATAGTGACCCTGTGTAGGGTTTCTGACCTTGTGGTTCAAACTGACCTTGTGGTCCAGTGCATTATCCTGCAGCACCACGCCAGGATTCCAAAGAAGTTGGTAGAATTCTTCAATTTTATCATCATTGGTTTTAGTGTTTAGTGTGTAAATGTAAATAATAATGGCCAATACCAGTCCATTTCAGATCACTAATGCCTTGGATATTGATCTTTATGCGTTCCATTTCATTTTGGACAACTTCTAATTTTCCTAGATTCATATGCATGTTTGCAGCTATTTCTTCTCATTGTGAGTTGTGCTCCATAAGCAAATGAAGGTCCTGAAAGCTTTACTCCATTTACATCATCAAGGTCAACTCTACTTTGAGGAGGCAGCCCTTTTCCAGTCACATTTTGAGTGCCTTCCAACCTGATGATTTTATCTTCTGGCAGCATATCTGAGAGTGTTCTGTCACTGTTTGTAGTTTTCCCCTACTGGCACTATATCTGACAATGTTTCACTGCTATTCATAAGGTTTTCAGTGGCTAATCATTCAGAAGTAGCCCATCTCTCCTTCCTAGTTTGTCTTGGTCTGGAACCTGTCCACCATGGTTCACCCTGCTGGTATTGAAAATACCAGTGGCATAGTGCCCAACATCACAGCAACACGCAAGCCACAACTTACAGGCAAGTACCACAAACTTATAGGCAAGTGGTGGAACACCAAGTTTTAGACATATTTCCTCAGATTTGTTCAATACAAGGAAGTTAATATGAGTATTAGGGATTAGTGCAAAAATCCATTGGCATGGATACAGTAGACATTCAACTGTCTTAAATCTCCTAAATCTTTTCTATTTGTTATTAAATGAAAATAGATCTATACAATGATGACCTAGAGGAGCAATAAGATTTAGAATGACTTAAGAACCTTTACAGAGTATGGCAACATTAGTGAGGTTGGCCCAGGATCGGGTAGTGTTTCATTCTGTTGTGCATAAGGTCGCTATGGATCGGTACTGACTCGATGGCACCTAACAACAACAACGAACCTTTACGGAGTGTGGCACTACACTCCATGGAAACCCTATGCAGTGTTGCAGTGAGTTGGAACTGACTGGACAGCAGTTAACAACAACAACAACAACCTTTTCATTCAAGGATATAGGCACGCTATACAGTGGATTCAAGGAGGAGTTGAAAGAAGGCTTTTCTAGTTAGAGTTCAGTTAATCAAAAAACCAAATTAACAAGAACCCCGTGTCCCCATATGCAGAGACTGTGAATTAATTGAGGTTTGACTGTACTTTACTGTAGTCTTAGTTCCCATGTGGAACTGAATTTCATGATCCGAAGAATTTCTTGAAGAGTGCTTACCACAGTCATTACCTGCATTGAGCAAGGCTGAGCAGGGCGAGGGTGATTGCTTGCTTTGGGGTTTTCATGAGCACAATATATACCAACAGCTTTAAAGAGATAGGAGCAATGAATGCGGTAGGACTTCACTCCCATCTTCCTCTTCCAAGTATGCGTTCCTCCCTTCAGATCTGCCATTTAGAAGTGAAATTTATTTTCCTAGCATGTGAACAATGCTTTTGATTTTGTTTCTTAAAGTAGTATACTGGAGGAAATGTACTGTGATAAAAATAATTTAGAAACGAGATGATCATGTTTTGCTAAAGATAACCAGGAAATGAGGAGCAAGGAGCTCTCAAGTAGCAGAGGGGCCAGCTGGTGTCTTTTTCACAGTCAGTAACAGGAAATTTTGCTTGATTACAGACACTGTTCTTGATTTTCATTCAGCAGTTTTGAGTGTTTTTTTTTTTATTTTTATGGCTATATATGCACACACACACACACACACAAACATCATGCAAACTGTTTGCATTCAGTCAAATGGTTATTTGGGCCATTGTGAGCAATATTTTGTAGTTGAGAATGTGAAGCCTTAATGATTAAGATGAAACTGGACTCCCATGTCTCCACTGTGAAAGAACTGGGAATTTGCCCACTGCCCCAAAAGCCCCCATCATTACCGTATTCATCATATTGTTGTTGAGCCTGGTATTTTGTTTTGTTTTCCTTTGATAAACCTAGAAGGAAAAAAAAAAAAAAAAGCTGTGTGCCATAAGGGGAGAAAATAGAGGTTTTGGAGTTTACCACCCCAGGGGGCTAATGTGCATAAAGCAAGTGCTCTAAAGGACCTGAGTTTAATCCTTGGGGCTGCCAGTCAGGATCATGATGAGAAATCACCCATCCAAAGAATTGCTTCTGGAGACTGATAGGTCCCAGGCAGTAGCGGGAGGAAATGGAAGGGCCCCAATTTGGATGGTGGTTTGCCAGTGGCTATTCAGGGGGAAGTTGGCTGGTAATGGCTCAGAACAACAAATCTCCCCTTTACGATGCCACCAGCATCCCCAATGTCATCTTATACCTCTGCCCACTGTCCCAGGAATGAGTGATTCCATGATTAGTCTTCCTCAGAAGACAATGAAAGGTGTGAAATAAAATGATTACATCTCTATATAAGTGAGACACTTGGAAGAATTTGCGATGGAAGGGATTGATTTAGACACCTGTCCGAACTATGCCCTGAATCAAGCATCTTCTGACTTAAATAAAGACCAGCCAAAGTAGTTATGTAACCAAAAAACACAGCCACTCATTACCATAAAGGCACTGAAAATCTTTCGTTCAAATATGTAGTGTTTTCTCACATAATACTGTGATACATTCTCCCATTATCATTACATTTATTTCAAAATAAATAGATCTCCATTTTAAGATAGCTTAGCAATCTTTAAAAGTTACTATTTTAAAAGCTAGACATTTTTTCTTAAGTGATTTTTTTTTTTTTTAGCACTAGAGAGCATGTTGATGTTAAAAATGAAACAAAGTTTCTGTAAACCAAAAGTGTTATTCAGATGCAAAGATTTGTACATTAGGAAGTACCACAATGAAAGTTCAATATGACATTCCGAAAAGGGAACATAAGTACACATCTTTTATGAGAACTTTGTACAGGGTGAGAAAAGCGAAAGGGGTACATCTGATTAGTTCACATTAAACATGCTTTACAAGACTAATTTGCTAAGAATTTCTAGTGTTTGGGGTATTGAACTGTCTTAGACTTCTCTAGAGGAGCAAACTCAATGAAGTGTGAGTGTGTGTCTGTATTTAAATATATGTTGTTGTTAAGTGCCATTGAGTTGATACCGACTCATAGCCACCCTATACAGGGTTTCCAAGGAGCAGCTAGTGGGTTTGAACCACCAACCTTGCAGAGTTGGTTTGAACCGCAAAGTTGGAGGTTCAGGCTCACCAGCTGCTTCTCAGAAACTCTATACAGGGTCACTATGGGTTGAAACCGATTCGATGGCACTTAACAACAAATATAGGTAGATAGATGAATTTATTTCAAGAAAATGGCTCATGCAGTTATGGTGTTGTTAAGTGCTGTTCAGTCTGTTCTGACTCATAGTGACCCTGTATAGGGTTTCCAAGGAGCTACTGGTGCCGACCTTGCAGTTCAAACCGCTATTGCAGTCCAGTGTATTAGCCCACAGCGCCAAACCAAGACTTCCATGCACTTATAGAAGCTGGCAAGTCCCAAATCCATGGATCAAATGTCAAAACTCAAGGGTTTATAGGAGCTGACAAACCCAAAATCGGTAAATCAGAGGGCAGACTGATTGATAGCTTATGTCCCAAGAACTGGAGGTCAGATGATGATGAGTCAGATACAGGATCAGAGGGAGTGCGCTTTGCCAGAACATTCATGTATCTTGGATATAGACCACTTTCCTAAGAAAAGTCCTCTTAGATCAGATCAGTAAATGGAGAATGGTTACATAATTATGGTTACTAGGAAACATGGCCTAGCCAAGTTGGCACATTACATTAACCATTACATTAACCCGAGCCACCATGTTCTGTGTTCCAAAGTTGGTTCCTGAAACAGTCTAGGTGGGCCACCTCAGAATGTTGCAGAACAAGCTATTTTGGTCAAGTGTGTGGTCATAGGTCACTTACACTAAAAAGGGCCCAAGAGAAAATGAAGCCTAACTCTCAGACCTGTATCAGCCGTTTTTCTTAGGTCAAGCGCCTGTGGCTACTCTTTCACATTAAGGACCAACTTCTTTGGATTTTTCCTTTCCTTGTATTTAAAACAAACAAACAAACTTCTTATGTACTTTTAAAATATCAATTTAAGGATAAAATGCCAAGAGTAAAATCCACGTATATTTGTATAAATTGTAACTCTTTTCCTTCTAGATTCAGATATTAAAGAAGAAAACAAATAAGGCACAGAATATAAAACAATAAAAATTCCTACAGTTAAATCTCTAATATCATACCTTTTAATATAAATCCGAAGTTAACAATTTAAATTCATATACATAGTATGTTTTCTTGTTACATTTTCCCTGAAAAAATATAACAAGGAAACATATTTGATAATGCAAAAATATGTGTATAAATATCAATCAGTCTGCCTGGAGAATGTTTTTTAAAAGTCACCAGAGGCCAATAAATCTTCATAGCATTTGGGGAATTTTTTTTCCTCATCTGATTACTTTTTTTTTTTTTTTTTTAATTTAATATGTATAGTTTGCAGATTTAGAGCCTCCAAGGAAAGAGTTTAAATCTTGGCATTTTGGCCAAAAAGTCTTTGGGTGGGGAATACTTCACCCTTAGTAAATGACATGCTTTGTAACCCTTGCACACCCCCACCACTCCATCCTCCCATAAGCCATTGTTTACTTCACAGTCTTGTCTCTGGCACCCACCCCCAGAATTCCAAAGCCCTTTGCTTGCCCTCTGCTGTAGCTGCAATAGCAGCTCTTTATTCTCTCTCAGAAATTGCCTGTCTGTTGTCATCATCCTACTAGCTCTTTTGAAAGAGATGGGCTCTAAAAATCATGAACCAGCTATTGCAGTTTCGTCTAGCCAATGAATTTATATATTTTGAGATACTTGTTGCTAGTAAAACACTAGTAATTTTCGTCACCATTTGTGTGTGTATGTGTGTGTAACTTTCTTGTGAATTGGGTGAAGGTTTGCAGAGCAGATCGTCAGTTTTACATTAAACAATTCATACACATTTTGTTTCATATCTTTGATTGCATTCCCCTCAATGGAGTATTTATTATCCCACTTCTTCCCTGTGTTTCCATGTGTACATTATTCCTCCTTTCCAAACCCTTCTGAACTTTGTCCTTGGGTAATGGTTGTGCTTTGGGTCTCAAATGGATGATAGTTCAAAGGTGCAAGTAATGCATTAGTGTTACTGTTCCCCTTAGAGATCTATTATAGAGCTGACAAGCGATCCAACGGGGCGAGTTCATTTCCACATCTAAGTGGTGACTAAGGATTTGTCTTGGGGATTCCACCAGTCTGTATTCGATAAATAAGTGTGGTCTTTTTCCATAATTTTGAACTTTGTTCCACATTTTTCTCCCACACTATCCAGGACCTTCTAATGTGATGCCTTTCAGAGGTAGATGGGCACCATATAGTTCTCTAGTTCTCAGGCTCACATGGTCCACTAGTCCGCTGGATTCATTGTTTCCATGTGTCTTCAGTTTTCATCACTCTTCTTTCCTCTAGACAGGGACAATAGTTGCAACTTAAGTGCTTCAAAGCTCAAGAGTTTTTAAGACCCCAGTTGCTAGTCACCGAAGTAGGATGTAGAAAATGATCTTTATGAATATTGTCATGTCAATTGACCATGGTGCCCCCCTCCCTCAGATACGCCCTGAGCCCCTAGGCTAAGCAACTTATTCCCTTAAGGTGTTGGGTAATGTGTAAGAAGTTTTCATAACGTTGCCCCCTGTATGCTCCACCACATTCATGTATAGATGCATCAAAGGTAAGTATGAATAGCCTCTGTCAAACCTTTATTTTTGTGGGTATATTGCAACATTCCCTTCCATACCTGTTTAGCCTGGGGTCTCTCCATGCATCTACTTATCTCGTAGGTCACTGTTAATTCCAGGAACACTTGGCACCATCCAAGGACTCCCAAGTTTCTGTTTGTTGTTAAGTGCTGTCAAGCTGGTTCTGACACATAGTGACCCTGTATGGGGTTTCCAAGGAGTGGCTGGTGGGTTTGAACTGCTGACCTTGCAGTTAGCAGTTTAGTGCTTATCCTACAGCTCTACTACCTAAACCGTTTCTGTTTATGTAGACGAAAAACATTGGAAACTGGTTGTGATGGTGGCTATATGTTATTGTTGCTGTTAAGCCGGTTCTGACCCATAGTGACCCTGTATAGGGTTTCTGAGGAGCAGCTGGTGAGCTTGAACCACCAACATTGCAGTTCAAACTGACCTTGCAATCCAGCGCATTAACCCATAATGCCACACCAGGACTCCTTTGTCTGTAGAGCACGGTAAATGTCATTGAATTGTATATAAAAAAAATATCTAAAATGAAAAATATTTTATTATATATATTTTACCACCACACACACACAAAGCAGCTAAGTCCAGATAAAACCAGTATTTGGGTCCGATTTTACAAAACTTTAGATTATTTAAATCTCTTTCTTAATTTTCTTCCTAACCTAAATTTGGGTTAACATCCTAAGATCACACCCTCAGAGGTTCAGGTAATTCTAAGAATCATAGTTCTTGTTTTTGTGCCTCCCTGCCCGCTAGGTGTTCGTGGCTTTCTGCTCTCAAAGTTCATTGCTAAAAAAATAACGAGGCGCCACTGTTTTCCAATGATTCACCACGTTGCCTATTCATATAAGAAATAGGATGAAGTGGATTTGAATACTCTTGGGGCTAAAACCAAAAATCTGACACAAAACATTTAACAGCTTGAGAAATTTCAATCATGATGCT
Source organism: Chrysochloris asiatica (assembly GCF_000296735.1). NCBI lineage: Eukaryota > Metazoa > Chordata > Mammalia > Afrosoricida > Chrysochloridae > Chrysochloris > Chrysochloris asiatica. The sequence goes on from NW_006408536.1 coordinate 27,104,747, forward strand.
CGCCCCAAATGCTGGTAAATTTCATACTGAAATTAACATGATCTTTGTTTGTCTATTGGAAATTGGGGGAAAAAGTCAAAATATTAAGAGAGTAAGTATTCTCAGACAGGAGTAGAAGTATCTCACTAGTTAAAATAAACCTGTATGAGGGGATTTCAAAAAATTCAAGTATATTTTAATTCCATTTTTCCATGAACTTTTTGAAGGCCCCTTATATTTGCCATGGAATCCTGGTGTGGTGCTGTAGGATAAGCACTCGACCTCAAGGTCAGTTTGAACTGCAAGGTCGGTGGTTCAAACTCACCAGGCACTCCTTGGAAACCCCATACAGGGTTGCTATGAGTCAGAACCAACTCGATAGCACACAGCAACAACAACAACATATTTGCTATTCTACTTTCTATTCTGTTACTCTTTTCTTCTATTTATGTGGTTCTTTGAAATCATCGTGTCTCACACAGGTTTTGGGTTTATTTGATGTTTCCCTCTTAAAATATCAGCTTTTTACATAGTCGCTGTTGCATCTCTGATGTGGAGAGCCGTGCCTGAAAAAATCCTTGGGGGAATGAAAGAATATTGAAAAGAATGATTTCCTCTCCAGTTTTACTCCAAATGAAGTAGTTCTAAAATAAAAATTTTGCATTGATGAACTAAAGTCAGCCAAGTCAACGCACTTATAAGATTTCTAATGTCCTGGTGTGGTGCTACGGGTTAATGCGCTGGACTGCAAGGTCAGTTTGAATTGCAAGATCAGAGGTTCAAGCTCACTGTTTGGTCCTCGGGAACCCAATACAGGGTCGCTATGGGCCGGAACTGACTCGATAGCACTCTACAATAACTACAATGTCATAAAAGTAACAAAACTGGCCTCCTCTTCCAAACTCTTAACATTAGGTTACAAGTGAAGAGTTTAAATTACAGACCACACACAGACTCATTTGGGATGAATAAGGATATTTTCAAAGGCTTCAGTTTATTTGGAGTCCTTGGGTGGTACAAATGGTTAACATGCTTGGCTAACTAAAAGATTGGGGGTCTCCCTGAGTTGTCTCCGAAGAAAGGCCTGGTGATCTACTTCTGAAAAGTCAGTCACTGAAAACCTTCCCGACACAGTTGTACACTGACACACCATGAGTTGGAGTCCACTCAGTGGCAACTGTTTGGACCAAATCTATGAGTGAATACTGCCTGCTCTTAACTTCTGCCAAGGGGTGCAGTGGTAAGGATGGAGTCATCCCTTTCTCGTGGGCTCTTTCTGCTTCTTTGACTCAGAGATTATTTAATACCAAGTTAAACTCTGTCCTACACTAGCCACTTGAAAGCCCAGTGATGATCTGATTTCTGATGATCAGTATTGGCCAGATCCCCAGGGAGGTGGCTGGAATTCTGTCTATTGGAAAGTTCTTTGCCATGGATCTATCACATTTCTGTCTGTCTTGTAACCCAGGACATTAGAAATCTTCTAAGTGCATTGACTTGGCTGACTTTAGTTAATTAATGCAAAATTTTTATTTTAGAACTACTTCATTTGGAGTAAAACTGGAGAGGAAATCATTCTTTTCAATATTCTTTCATTCTGTTCAGGACTGTCTTTTCAAGGACATTCATATAGCAAACAGCCTTGCAAGTCAGAGCTAGTGTCTTCCTCCAGGACAAAAGGCAAGTGTGTTTGCTGTTTAGAATAATGTCTTCCTCTAGGGCAAAAGTTGGACAGCTTTCCTGGTTGTTAGGCTTCTGAGTCACGGTAAAGATGCACAGCAGAACAGAACACTACACAGTCCGGCACTAGCCTCATAATCTGTGTTTCATTTGAGGCCATTGTTGCAGTCACTATGTCAGCCCATCTCACTGAGGGTCTTCCTCTTTTTCACTGGCCCTTATCTAGAGTCACTATGAGCTGGAAGCGGCTCCATGGCAATGGTTTAGTTGTAGTCCATAAGGAAATTTTAGGGCTTGCTCAGTGGTGATACCAACCCTCTGTGTGTGTAGCATGTGCCTGGGATGCTCCATGGGATTTGAGGGACAAGGAGAACCAATATGAACATGAAAGCAAAAGCTGCTTGCTGCCCCATGAGTAAAAAACATTCTTTATTTCTGATCTAAGTGTATCATGTCTTCTGCCAGCATCCCTGAAACTGGCAAGCTCACTGATAAGCTTGTCAGTAGGAAAAATCTGAAACCATTTACTCTTCGTGGTAGTTTCACATGCTCTATTCATGCCAGGGTCTCTCATTTCCTACAAAATAAAAAATCCTGGTCAGACAGGGTCTAAAGGCCTGCCTCTTCAGTGGGGCCAAGAGAACTGAAGACTCAAGATCACAGTGGGAGATCCCAAGGGAATGAAGTCTAGGAAATGCATGTGAAGACAATTATTTCAAAGCTTAATTAATGTTAATAATAGGAATGCTAGTTCCTTTGTTACTTATATACTGATCCTTCACATAACACTCAATAAATATTATCAAATAAATAAAAGGCTTTCTATCCTTTTGACTTTCAAGAATAATTTGACAAGGTTTCCAATAAAGTAAACATATAATTACTCAAAGAGGAGGGGGAGAACAGGTGATTCTTGAGAAGAGAGGGAAAAAGATATGAGAACTATGATTTTGCCAGGTACTTGGAAACTGTTGCTTCCCTTCCGCCTCAGATGATACTTTTGAGATTTCTCTCATTGTCCATATGATATGTAGAGTATTCGGCTTCTCCAGGCCTTTACCAGGAAATATCAGAGTCAAGCTTTGGACTCAGATTTATCTGATTTCGGTAACCGTGCTACCTTGGTCTACACTGATGGCTCAGCCTAAAACTAGACCCAGAACACTTAGACCAATGAAGCTCAGGACTTAAATCCTGAATTTTCTGACAACTCATCATAGAGAAAACAGAATGGAATGCATTCCCCAAAAGAGGAAAGCTATCAATTTATCAATCGTTAAGTGCTGTCGAGTTGGTTCTAAGGAGCACCTGGTGGGTTTGAACTGCCAGCCTTATGATTAACTCTCCAGTGCTGATCCTATAGCGCCAAACCAGGATTCCAGTGTATCAATAGAAGGAGACAATTGACGAAGGGGATAAAATTAGTAGCAGACCAGAAAAGAGAGAGAGAGAGAAAAAAAAAGGCTGGAATTTTGGAGGAAATGCACAAGTTAGGGTATGTTGCTTGCTTGTTTTAACCCTTTTAGTTTAGAATCTGCAATAATAATAATTAATTACTATGGTACAAGTCCAACCAACTTTATAGGATCTCAGAAGGTGCCTTATTAGGTGTATCTCAGTACTAGCAGCTTTAGCAAAATTGCCATCAGCAGAAAAGTATCAGATAATACAAGCGTGATTGGACAAGACTAAATTGCTAACCACAAGGCTGGCAGTTCAAACCCACCAGTCTCTCCTCGGAAATCCTATACAGGGTCGCTATGAGTCTGAACCGACTCAATGACATTTGACAACAACAATTGTCTGGACAAATTGTGAAATTCATTCCAAAATGATCGCTCTTTTTCTTAAAGAAAATCGTGTTCTCCAGAAAATCCTGTTCTTCCAACTTCAAAGGCAGCCAATCACAGGAAACCTCTAAGGCTCACAATACCCTGAAGTAACTTGCGATTTTAAAAGAGAGAGCAAAGGAAACGAACCCTTCCTCACAACTTCTGGTTAACTATTATAAGGAACAAGCTTTCAACATTTCCCGTGATCACTGAAGCTCTACAGTCTGGGGATGAAGTCTTTGAGTTTTTTGTTTTTTTAAAGCAACAGAATGAAGACTGATTCTTTTGTTGTAAATTGTTATTGTAAAGTATCACGTGAAAGCGAGGGAACGATGGGAACAAGGCAATGAAAAGAGGGACAGGTCTGACACAGGAAAACAGGATATTAGTGCAACATCGGGACTGCATGGCTCTGTAGAACAAAGGCTGGGAGTTTCTTGGGAGAAATTTGAGCACAAATACTTTCAGCAGACATTTAAATGCTAATGGATGGGCTGTGGTTTTCCAGACAGTAACAGAACTTTAAATGTGAAGCAGTAAAATTAGGCTATCATTAAAATACCCCCCCACACACATAATTTAAAGTGTCATAAAATTAAACGACTTTTTAATTGCATTGAATCACCCAGAATCTTCTTCTTTGAAATTTATAGATCAAATTTTTGCCCTACCTTAAGTAAGACGCAGTTATAGCTAAATTGTTCTTGTAAAGTGTCATCGAGTTGGTTCCATCATAGCAACCCTACAAAGGAGTTCTGCAAGGAGCTGCTGGTGGACTTGAACCACCAACCTTGTGGTTAGCAGTCCAGTGACACACCAGGATTCCAATTAAATAGCTTAGCAAACAGTATATAGCCTTATGGGAATTTTTTGTTTTTCTTTTAAGAACAGAAAAACAACCCACAATTCTGTCCATATACAGAATACTCTAAACTTTAAATATAACCCGTGCTTTCAAGAACTCCTAGGAAAGTTCTAGAAAGGCTTGAGAAATATTCACCTCAACTAAGGAACTAACATTAATGGACTGCCCATTAATTAAGAAGCCTTAGAGGTTTCCTGTGATTGGCTGCCTTTGAAATTGGAAGAACAGGATTTTCTGGAGAACTCGATTTTCTTTAAGAAAAAGAGCGATCATTTTGGAATGAATTTACAATTTGTCCAGACAATTGTTGTTGTCAAATGCCATTGAGTCGGTTCAGACTCATAGTGACCCTGTATAGGGTTTCTGAGGAGAGACTGGTGGGTTTGAACTGCCATCCTTGCGATTTGCAATCTAGTCTTGTCCAATCACGCTTGTATTATCTGTTACTTTTCTGCTGATGGCAATTTTGCTAAAGCTGCTAGTACTGAGATACACCTAATAAGGCACCTTCTGAGATCCTATAGAGTGATCACTTTGGAATGAATTTCATAGTTTATCCAGACAATTGTTGTTATCAAATGCCATTGAGTCGGTTCAGACTCATAGCGACCCTGTATAGGGTTTCCGAGGAGAGACTGGTGGGGTTGAACTGCCAGCCTTACGGTTAGCAATGTAGTGCTAATTGTGACATGCTCCGATTCGTTGATGTTGATGTAATGATTTATTGATGTATTCCCCCACCCCCCGTGGATGGGGGGGTGGGAGTGGGGGAGGCTTTCTAGAGGAGTGGCTGTATGAATGAAGGAGAAGGGTGCCAAAGTGAAGTGTTTTCCAGGGTGGAATTGACTCGCAGCAAAAATCCAGCTTGACTGGTCCGCCCCTCAGAGAACAGAATTCTTGTGTCACTTTCCTGATTTATAGATGATCCTCTCCAGATAAGAGTGGGCAGCTCTTAAAAGTTTCTAATATAAATTGTCTGCAGGTTTCTGGTTTTGTACGGAGGCAGGTACGGTTTTCTAATGCAGAAGGAATGCCAGACTGGAGGCATTTCTAAAAAGTGAATTCTGTCTTTTGGGTCAAACTCCATGACATTTTGAAAAGGTGCTTTTGTGTGTGTCTGTATGTGCATATACTGTGCACATAGGTGGTTATTGTTGCTAAGTGACGTCAAGTCGGTTCCGATCCATTGTTGTTATTGTTGTTAAGTGCTGTCGAGTCAGTTCTGACCCATAGCGACCCTGAACAGGATTTCCGAGGCTGTGAATCTTTACGGGAGCAGAAAGCCTCATCTTTCTCCCGCGGAGTAGCTGGTAGTTTCGAACTGCTGACCTTGTGGTTCGCAGCCCGATTCATAACCACTACGCTACCAGAGTTCCTTCGTAGTAACCCTGTATAATAGGGTTTCCGAGGAGCAGCTGGTGAGCTTGAACTGCTGACTTTGTAGTTCAAACGGCTTTGCAGTCTGGTGCATTAATTTACAGAACATATCTACACATGCATATTGTATATGGCTGTTGTTGTTGTTAAGTGCCGTCGAGTCGGTTCCGACCCATAGCGACCCTGTACAGGGTTTCCGAGGGTGTAAATCTTTACGGGAGTAGAAAGCCTCATCTTTCTTCCGCAGAGCGGCTGGTAGTTTCGAACCACTGACCTTAAGGTTCGCAGCCCGATTCGTAACCACTACACTACCAGAGCTCCTTATATGGCTAGAAGAGCTAATTTCATTATAGACATATATAAGATTTTATATACACATAGAAATAGTTCCATGAACATATATACAAATGTCTATAAAAACAATTGCCATGGAGTCATTCTGACTCAACCGCCAACCTTGCAGTTCAAACCAACCTTGCAGCCTAGTGCTTATCCTACAGTGCCACACCAGGACTCCTCACTTTGTTTTTTTTTTTTTTTTTAGGACTCCTTACTTTTCTGAACCCCCTCCTCTTTAGCTTAGAACCAACAATAATAATAGCACAACAATTCAAAATTGTATTAGTTGTCCATATGTGAAGAATCAATAAGGGCTCCTGGGTCCAAACAGTTAAGCGCTCAGTTGATAACTGAAAAGTTGGTAGTTCAAACCTACCCAGTGGCTCCTTGGAAGAAAGCCCTGGTGATCCTCTTTGTAGAGATTAAAACTTGCAAACCAACCTCACTGCCATCAAGCCGATTCCAACTCATAGTAACACTTCTCCTTAGGGTTTCCAAGACTGTAAATTACTGCAAGAGCCGTTGTTCCAATCTTTCTCCAGAGGAGTGACTGGTGGGTTTGAACTTTTCCCTGAACAGTCCAATGCTTAATCCTGTGCCACCAGAGCTCCTTATATAACCAAGGAAACCCTATAGGGAAGTTCTACTCTGTAGAACATGGATTTGCTCTGAATCAAAATCGACTCGACAGCAAAATAAATGAATATGGAAAAGCTATCAGAGAAAGTGTGACAAGCTCTCATCTTCTTCCTTTCCGTTCAAGTCCAGTGCAACATATATCTTGAAAAGAGCCATAGTTTTCAATATAATTTAAAATAGGTTCCCTAATAATTTGCGTGTTAAACTGGGTGTTTTATTTGTTATTCAAAGTATAAACCTGTGACTGTCAAGTTGATTCTAATTCATAGTGGGCGGCCCTGAAGGGCAGAGTAGAACTCCCCCATAGGATTCCTGAGGCTGCCATCTGTATGGAAGCAGATGGCCACAGCTTTCTTCTGACGAGCTCCTGGTAGGTTTGAACTGCCAACCTTTGGAGCATTAACCACTACACCACCAGGGCTCCTTACTTAAAATCTCAAAAAACTGGAAATGTCTGAGACCCTCGGAGAGTGGGAAATTCCATATAGTGGTTGCTAGATAATTTTCCTTAGTGATTATAAACCAGAAATACATGTTTTGTTGTTTTTAATTTTCTGTATTTTTTGAAGGGTGTAGTAAATGTTTGTTTCCTGAGGCTTCAATTGGAGCAGTTGAAGCTAATTTTCCATTGCAGTGCCAAATTATGGACACGGGAGGCATGTCTAGTAGAAAGGTTGACAATTGTAATGTCGTTTGAACAAACACAATGCTTTAAAATCTCTCGATGAAAGACTCCTTAAAATTGTATATGATGATATATGCATGTCACTTATGTGGACAAGGAGGACTATGTTTAGAGAGTCATAAGGTAAGAGACATAGGTTGCATTTTTATGTCTTAACATCTGAGGTCCCTTCGGTTTACTGTGAAGTGTTGTGCTCGCGGAGAGTACACATTACAATGGGAAACTGAGCACCCCAAGAAAGCAGTCATATCTCTCACCCCCACTTTATCAAAATTTGTAAAACATCCTTGATGGAGTCCAAATGTCTAGGGTATGAACTGGATTGTGCAGTTCTACAATCAGTGTTTTTAAAGGTTTTTACATTTTCCTGATGATTACTTTAGTTGCAATTTCTTGTCTTGCATACTGATAAACAACATCCTTAAAAGGATCGCTGTGCTGGACAGTTTGTGTGTGCTTTTCAGACATCCACTTCCCCTTCTTCTTTTAGATAATCAATTTTTAAAGGACAATTTTCCATTCTCAACTCTTTTCTTTCTTTTTTTTTTTTTTTGCTACTTATAAGGCATCATAGATTTGCTTATACATGAGGGGCTTCAAAAAGTTCATAGAAAAGTGAAATGAAAAGATAATGGATTTTTTTTACAAACTTTCTGATGTCCCCTTATATGTACATATATATGTGTATGTGTGTATATGGAATCCCTGAGTGATACAAAAAGTTAAAGTGCTCAACTGCTAGCCTAGACAGTTCAAACTTACCTCAATGTGCCTTAGAAGAAAGGCTTGGCATTCTACTTCTGGACGGGATTCCAAACCCTGTGGAATGCAATTCTACTTGGACACACGTGGGTCACCATGCGTCAGAATCGACTGGATAACAACTGGTCTATATAGCCATGCATACACACATAAGCCTGTTGTTGTTACTGTTACTACTGAGTCCATTTCAACTCTTAGCAACCGTATAGCACAGAGTAGAATCACCCCATAGGGTTTCCAAGGCTGTCGTCTTCATGGGAGCGGATTGCCAGGGTCTTTTCTCCCTTGGAGGTGCTGCTGGGTTAAACTACTGACCTTTTAGTTAGCAGCCAGGGCTCCTTCTACATACACACACAGACGTATATGCACAAATATTCTCTGACGCATATGCAGAGATAAACATGTGCCCTGCATATGGTGTATATGATATATCTGTATATCACATATAAGCCTTGGTATGGTTACGAGTCGGGCTGCTTCTAATCTCAAGGTCAGCAGTTCGAAACTACCAGCAGTTCCTTGGGAGAAAGATGAAGTTTTCTCCTCCCATAAAGATTTACAGCCTTGGGAACTGTACACAGAGTTGCTGAGTCAGATCCAATTCCACAGCACATAATCACCACCACCACCACCAAGGCACTGTAGGATAAGCAATGGACTGCTTCTAACTGCACTAGTCACGGGGTCAGCAGTTCAAACCCACCAGCTGCTCTCAGAAACTCTATACAACAACAACACAGAGATAAAGATATGTCCTATATATAATGTATATAAGAGATATTTATTACATATGTGCATATATAACAGACATTAGACTATGTATATATGGAAAGGCTGCATCTTGTGTGTGTGTACACACACATTGTTGTTGTTGTTAAGTGCCATAGAGTTGGTTCGAACTCATAACAACCCAGTATAGGGTTTCCAAGGAGTGGCTGGGGAGCTTGAACAGCCGACCTTAGGGTTCAAACCGACTTTGCAGTCCAAGGCATTAACCCACAGAGCCACCCCAGGACTCCGTTTACACACACACACACACACACACACACACACACACACACACATACACACATATATATGTTCCCTGCTTAAATCTTTTAAATAGTTGAACAACGTGATAGATTTACATCTCTCTGGAAGGAAAAAAAAAAAATGACTCTGCTTTATTGTGTCTGCACAGGAGATTGTATTTTTAAAAGAAACTTCTTCCAGACATAATACTTTAATCTAAAAGATCAAGGTGAGATCATTAGATGATAAGAAGAACAGTATTGATGACAAAAACATAAGGCAGTAGGTAAAGCTGGAAGGACCCAACAGAAGGGAGTCTGGTTTGTTGGCCCTGAAAGCAGGGCGGCCCTTGCCCTGTGGCGACATGGAAAGCTGGCATCCCCCTTGGCTGCAGGATACTGACCCAGCAGGCAACCTCTGCCGCTCCCTATAGTAGCAAGAGTACAGAACCTGGCGCCAAGTTCTCTATCATTTCTTTGGACCACACCACAGTAATGTCACCCTGACCTGAACTGCCTTTTCAGATGGTTACAGTTGGATGCTGAGTGGGCGTGGGGACAGGGAAGTCATGGTGGGGTCCGTGGAAACGGCAGCTGGAAAGTCGAGGGAGTCTGGAGGCTTCGACTCAGCAACCCCAGCCGAGTGGACTAGGTGGAGCTGGCCTTCCTGGAATTGTCGGGTCGATTTTCCTGTTGTGTTTAGCTATTGACGTGCGTACAGTCACACAGGACTGCTCCAGTCTGCCTGCTACCCACCATCTGGGCTCGGTGGCCTGACAGTCGTTTTGTGGGTCCCCGTCCTCTGCCTACGGCGATGTTTCTTCACAGAGAACTAGGGTGCAGTCCTTTGGTGGGTATTCATGCTGATCTCTTTCTAAGAATCTAGGCAGATGCTATAAGAACTATTAAGGACGAAAGTACTGCGTGCTTCCTGTTTTGACCCTGTTGAGCTGTCTTTCAGTTAACAAACTGCCCTTCTGAGGCTGCTGGAGTGGGCTCCTTCACTGCTGAGTGTGAGTGTGTTTTGTTCCTCAAGAAAGCAGGAGTGTGTGCTTGTGTTGTCATTTGTGTCTTTGTGCTTGTCTGCCTGCATAAATGAACCCCTACAAGGTATATTTAAGCATTCTGTTAAGTAAATTTGGAAGCCTAGATTTCAATTAAAATAACCAGCCCGGGTGACCTTGCTCCTATTTTTTTTTTTTTTTTAATCCCCTTAATTTCTATCATGAAAGCATTTCTATCCCTAAAGACATCTGCCAGGCTTCCAAGCAATTCTTTTCATGAATGTTCATTCATTATTAATTAGGTTGCATGGTCAGGCGCGGGTGTGATTATTTTAAAGACTGTCCTAGAGATCCAATTACTAGAAATGAGCGTGTTCTAAACAGATGTGGAAGTACAGAAAAGCCTTTGTTAACTGTTTCATTCAACTGGCACAAATGCCACCAGGTGGGCTGTTTTGTGAAATTAAAAGGCTTTCCTGGTTCTCATTTTAGGTCGCAGGTAAAAAAATAAATAAATAAAATACCTTCAGTAGTCCGTAGAATAAAGATGAAATGGCAAGTTGTTCCCAAATACTTCTTGTGCTAATTAGTTATTTTAAAACTTAAGGCCAGTGCCATAGCACATATCTGCTTGTCACTTTTTGTTTTCTTCCCCCAGTCCTTCCTTCTGGTCCCCTAATATTGGGTTGGCAGAAATTCTTAGTCATCTGTTCCCAGTTAAGTGACTGCATTTGAGTGTGCTGAGAGCCAGAGGTTAACTTCACTGATACTTCAGAGGCATTACCTGTAGACCGTTATTAGGAAAGCTTTCGCTTCACCTGTTCCTACTCAATTTATGATTGATGCTGTGGCTTTAAGCATCACTTAGGGGTCTTGGTGATAGTTAAGTGATTGGCTGCCAACCGGAAGATCTGGTGGTTGGACTCCACCAGCCTCTCTGCTGGCAAAAGACATGGCATTCTGCTTCCTAAAACAGCCTTGTATACCCGAAGGGGCAATTCTATAGGATCTACAGGGTCACTATGAGTTGGACTTGACTCAGTGGCCATGGGTTTGGTTTTAAGAATCACTTAGCATTTTTACTGTTCTCTGCCTTCATTTGGAGGTGAGAAACTGTTTATATTGTGGTGTGAACTTGTAGGCTTTCAGAAGGTTGACTGCGTTGGGTGCTCCTTCACCCTGTTTCTTTCACTCCATTGCTCTGCTTTATTGTCCATTTACAGACATTCCTGCTTCTCCAATCAGCCAAGGCACGAATCAGTAATGTGACTTGGGGGCAATGTGTTTATTCTGTAGTTTTTATAACTCAAAATTAAATCTTAAACCATGATTTAATATGAAGATACCAAGTGCTTACATTATGTTAATTTAAATAGCTGTGGTGACTTAATCTTGGATACAACATCCTATTTTGATTGTGTTCCTATAATTTTCTCACTGAATCCAGAGATTGTGTTGATCTGAGATGAGAGAAGATCTCTTTTGAGTTCAGTGTCAGGCCCAAAGCCATCCCCTAAATCTTATCCATGTGAAAAGAAGGGAGATGAAGTCTGGTTATTTGTATCAATTGACTTGACCATGCTTCTGATATCTAGGACTCTAGCAAGTAAATGTATTCATAGCATTTCCAGTTCATCAAACTTGTAGGAGTTTCCTGTTCCAAACCGGGTTGTCTTTTGTTTGTTTGTTTTGCTTGGTCTATCATCATGCAGTTTGGACAGCGTGTTTGTCATTTTGGTTAGGTTTTGGCTAATTTAATATCAAACACAGTTTCCATACCCCAGAGGATATCTGGGGGGAAAACAGGAGGATTTGTCCTAGGACTCAGCATGACAGTGGATAAGAGTCACTTGGAATTGATCACAAGCCATTTAGTGCTGATACCCACATCAATGTCTTGACCATTAATTTCTTTGCTAGAGAAAGCCTTCAAAGCTGTACAAGTGGGGGACAAAAAGTAACATCATGGGTGGGCAGAATGCCTGTTCTTTTTCATATATCCCATATTTGGAGTCCTGGTGTGGCACTGTGGGTTAATGCGCCAGACTACAAAGACTGCAAAGCCGTTTGAACTGCAAGGCGGCGGTTCAAGCTCATCAGCTGCTCCTTGGAAACCCTATTCAGGGTTGCTGTGTGTCGGAATCAACTCAACAGCACTTAACAACAACAACAATATTAGGAGAACTACTTTTCATGAACTATGTAGTAGACATGATGTAGAATACGCTTTGGGAAGCATTGAGAGGTGGGTTATCTTACTATTAAAATGTCAACACTTTCGTTAAGAGAAACTTGGAACCAGAAAACCAAGGATAACATGATGACAATTCAATACCTCCTTATCCTAAGGGTGTGTGTACTTAGGGAGTGCATTTGGTCTGAAGACTCTGAATTCTTGGTCAATTCTTAGACCTCGTATGCATGTGATAATTGGACAGTGAATAAGGAGACCATAGAAGAATTGATGCTTTTATGTTATGATATTGGATGAAAATAATAAAATTACCATGGGCTGTGAAAATACAAACCAATCTATGTTGGTATGAACGAGAAAAATACAAAACGAGAAAATACAAACCAATCTCGTATGAACGAGAGACTTCCTTATCCTTGGACTTCTACCCTGGAAAACCTATCCACTGATTTTACTCAAGGGTCAGACCTGCCAATGCATCTTCAAAGGGATTCTAGGTGTTTCTCTATGACTGCTCACTTTCAGGACGTTAGGTGTTGTTAGGTGCCATCTAGTCAGTTCCAACTCATAGTGACCCTAGGTACAACAGAGGGAAACACTGCCATCCTCACAATTGTTGTTAGATTTGAGCCCATTGTTGTTGGCACTATGTCAGCCCGTCTTGCTGAGGATGTTCCTCTTTTTCCTTAACCCTCTATTTTTACCAAGCATGATGTCCTGCTCCGGGACTGGATGTTCCAAACAACATGTCCAAAGTACGAGAGACAAAGTCATTTTTTGTATGTTTGTTTGAGGCTATTTTTGTGCTTATTATTAAATTTCCACTTTACCTTCAAAAGTTTGCATAAACATGTATGTGGCGGCCTAGGGGAGGTTAAGCAACTACACAGTATAATGTATCCTTGGCGCTGGTTTTATCAGAAAATGATCTAGGGTCTTAGATGCCCCCTCTCCTAATGTATCCCAATGTTCAAGTACTTTTATCTTAGGAGAAATTCCTTCTTGTGATTGACTAAACTCCCATCTTATATTTCACACTTTTTTCTCCTCTTTCTTATATTAGCATTGCAAACTTTTCACAGTGGATCCTAGCCCCATTTCTAACTAGGTTTGCAAACACCCAGGATTAGAGGAAGACTTTAGCTCTTAGCTGCTATCTGAAAGACTGAAGATTCGAGTTTATCAGAGGCTCCACAGAATGGTCTGGTGACCTATGGGTCACAGGTCACAGTTCTACTCTGACACACTGGAAGGCACCATGAGTTGGAAACAGCTCAAAAAGCATCTGGTTTAGTTTTGCTATTGTTACACCTGGAAAACCTAATGCACGTTTATACCTTCATCCTGTTCTCTCTGCCTGGATTTTCTTTTTTCTTTCCTTTGTTTTTGTTTTTGATTTTTTGCTTTTCCATTCTACAAATTTCACCCATTCTTTAAGTACCAACTCAAAGCTTTTTTTGTTGTTAAAGTTTTTATTTTGAATTGAATGATAGTTTACATGAGAGAACATCAGTTTTACACTTATCCTATCATATTTCGTTTCATTGCAGTGATTACAATCCCCTCCATCATGCATCATCATTGAACAGTATTTGCTTCTATTCCCTCTGGGTTTTTTTTTTTTTTTTTAAATGTACACAAAACACACAGGAATATATAATCATTTAAACAACCAAAGGGCACATTCTGCAAGCTTGCCTCCTAGCTGCATGCGTCTAGAGTCCACAGCTGTTCCCTCTCTCCATGTCCTCATCTCTGCCTCCATCTCTGGTGTTGCTGCTTCTCTGGATAAGGTTTCGCATTTCACTTGTGCTCTTCTCCCTTGATGGTTCTAGGGTCCTCTGTTCCTGGAATGTACGATTAACTACTCCCCTGTTTTTGTTACAAAACTTCCACCTTTACAGTTGTGACAATTGCAATTAGTTATGATAACAGTTACTCACTATTGAATCATAAGAATCTTATCCCATCTCCTTTCACCAGACTCATCTAGGCAAGATGAAAACTATTCAGTGGGGACTCTACCTTCCCGTGCACACTCTGAAACTAAATTATCTCTTGAAAACTTGTAAGCCAATCACTTCATGCCTTTATCACCCCCTCATTTTAGGTAGCCAGTGTCTAAGTTGCCCATCTCTATCTACCTTTTATGCAGAGGGGATAGGATTGATACTTGATGTGAAGACTCCATCCCTCTCAGTTGGTATTTTAATCTACTGCAGCCATAATTATAGGTCAAACTCATCAAATTGTAGCAATTTCCACTTGTTTCTCAAAAACTGTTTTGTGCATTATCAAGTTTCTGATTGAGGGGAATGCTTCCTAAGTTGTGCTAAACTCCTTTTATGTCTCATTTTACAACTTATCGTACCTTGGAACCTGATGTGATGCCACTAAAAAGCATTCATAAAAAGGTCAAAGAAATCTCAGCCTTGGGATTTTCTTTCTTTTATTGTAGCAATATGTATACAATGAAACATTTGCCATTTTGACCATTTTTACATATACAATCCGGCCACACTAACTTTGCTCTTCTTTTAGCACAACCATCCCTATTATCCATTTGCAGATCTTTTTTTTTTCTCTCTCTCCTTTCCTTTTTTTCACTTTGCAGGAAAACTCCCAATGGTTTACCCTAAAATAAATATAGATTGTTTCTCTTCTAGTACATGAAAAAACTAAACAAAACAAAAAAACATCTCCAACAAAAGTCGTTTCCCCTTCCTTTTCTTTTTAACTGTGTTCTCCGTCACACAAGGTAGCACATACTTACTCTCTACCAGGTGAATAATTCTCTCTTCCCTCCCTCTTACCTCTGGTAACCATCATAGAATAAATTGTTTTATTATAGAATAAAAATCTTGATTTCTTAGAGTAGTGGTGGTGGTGGTTATGTGCTATGGAGTCGGTTCCAACTCATAGCGACCCTGTACAGGGTTTCCGAGGCTGTAAATCTTTACAGGAGCAGAAAGTCTCATCTTTCTCCTGCGGAACAGCTGGTAGTTTTGAACTGCCGATCTTGAGGTTAGCAGCCCGATTTGTAACCACTCCGCTACCAGAGCTCCTTACTTCTTATAGTTGTTGTTGTTAAGTGCCGTTGAGTCGGTTCCGACCCAAAGCGATCCTGTACAGGGTTTCCGAGGCTGTTAATCTTTACGGGAGCAGAAAGCCTCATCTTTCTCCCGCAGAGCAGCTGGTAGTTTTGAACTAATGGCCTTTCGGTTCGCAGCCCGATTTGTAACCACTACGGAGACAAATTCTTGCCATCCTCACTCCCAAGGAGCAATCTGATCATACTTCTTCCAAAGTACATTTGTTCATTCTTCTAGAAGTCTGTGGTATATTCAGTATGTTTCTCCATCACCAAAATTCAAATGCATCCGTTCTTCTGTAGTCTTGCCCAACTTTCACATACATATGTTGTTGATGTTAGGTGCCATCGAGTCAGTACCGACTCATAACGAACTGTGTACAGCACAACTGCTCTGTCCTGTGCCAGCCTCACAGTCGTTGCTGTGTTTAAGCCCATTACTGCCACTCCTGTGCCAGTACATCTTGTCGGGGGTCTTCCTCTTTTTCTCCCACCCTCCACTTTACCAAACGTGATATCTTTCTCCAGTGACTGCTCCCTGCTGATAATGTGTCTGCAGTATGAGCGACGAAATTTGGCTATCCTGACTTCCAAAGAGTACTCTGGCTGTACTTCTTCCAACACAGATTTGTTTGTTCTTTTGGAAGTCTATGGTACTTTTTAAAAAAAGATTTTATTGTGGATTGAGTGATAGTTTACATGGGAGAACATCAGTTTGCACTCAACCTATCATATTTTATTTCATTGCAATGATTACAATCCCCTTCATGCATCATTGGTTAACAGTATTTGCTTCTATTCCCTCTGTTTCTTGTTGTGTTTTGTTTTGTTTATATGTACACAAAAACATGCAGGAATATATAATCATTTAAACAACCAAAGGGCACATTCTGCAAGCCAGCCTCCTGGCACACAGCCTTTCTCTTTCCATGAGTCTAGAGTTCTCAGCTGCTCAATCTCTTCATGCCAACACGTCTGCCTCCATTTCTGGTGTCACTGCTTCTCTGGTTTAGGGTCCCATGTTCCTCTCATGCTCTTCTCTCTTGATGGTCCTAGGGTCCTCTGTTCCTGGAATGTAAGATTAACTACTAGTCTATTGTAATATTCTCCTCCAACACCATAACTCAAATGCATCAATTCTTCTATGGTCTTCCTGTATATAAGATGGTTGAAAATAACCTGGCTTGGATCAGGTGCACCTTAGTCTTCAAACTGACATCTTTGCTCTTAACACTTTAAGAGGTCTTCTGCAGCAGAATTGTCTAATGCAATATGTTGTTTGATTTCTTCACTGCTGCATGAATGCACATTGGTTGTAGATCCAAGTGAAATGAAGTTTTTTTTTTTTTTAAAAACAACTTCAATCTTTTCTCTGTTTATCATTATGCTATCTATTGGCCCAGTTGTGAGGATTTTTGTTTTTGTTAAATTGAAGTGCAGCCTATACAAAAGACTGTGGTCTTTGATCTTTATCAATAGTCAAGTCCTCTTCCCTTCCAGCAAGCAAGGTTGTGTCATCTGCAACTCATCTTTCTGGGAGCAGTCTCATCTTTCTCTCATGGAATGGCTGGTGGGTTTGAACCTTGTGGTTAGCAGCCCAATGCCTAATACATATATGTAATTACTGTACTTATGTCTGTTACAAAATGCACAAATAGAAACATTTAAAGAAAGACATCAAAATACATGTGTAAAGAAGTTGGAGGATTTTCTTCCTGCATGTCTTTGGAGCCCACCTAAATTCACCCCTCACCTATGCACTCATCACACCAGGATATGTTCTTAAGATGAATTCCACCATTGAGCCAGACCTACCTGATGTCCTGCAACTGCCTCAAATTCAGTGACTCGTAGTACAGTCGCCATCACCTGCCATTGTCCCCAGTCTAGTTTCTCTCCCGTGTCCCAAGGTGACCAATTACTATCATGTCAACTCCTACTCATGGCGCCCTCGTGTGTGTCAGAGTAGGATTGCTCCATTAGGTTTTTACTGGTTGATTTTTTGGAAGTAGAACTCCAAGTGTTTCTTCTGAGGCATCTGTCAGTGAACTCAAACCTCTAACCTTTTGCTTAGCAGTTGAGCACGTTGATCATGTGTAGACCATTGAAAAAGCTCTGTTGTTTTTGTTGAGTATTGTTCAGCTGGTCTTGACTCATAGCAACCCTGTATAGGGTTTCAGAGGAGTGGCTGGTTGGTTTGAACCATCGACCTTGTGGTTCAAACTGAACTTGTGGTCTAGTGCTTATCCTATAGTGCGACACCAGGACCCCTAGGCTTTGAAATTTTTCAGGAAGCAGCGGTAGTTGAAGAGGAAAATCAGAAAGTACAATTTCAGTGTTACACAGGAGAGGGAGCAGAGGAGGGAGGGGCAATGTGAACACGTTCACATCATTATTCCCCATCTCCAATAGCCATTTATTCATTTTCCATTTTAAAGAGATACTTTCCCCAGAAATCTTGAATCTGCCAGGAAGTTTCCTGTAAAGACGCCCTCCATCCAGTGTGTCCCTGTCTCTTGCATGGGGACACGATTGGGGAGAGTGCTTGAAGGAATGGTGCGGAA
Organism: Chrysochloris asiatica; assembly: GCF_000296735.1. NCBI lineage: Eukaryota > Metazoa > Chordata > Mammalia > Afrosoricida > Chrysochloridae > Chrysochloris > Chrysochloris asiatica. The sequence continues at coordinate 27,122,768 of NW_006408536.1, forward strand.
CCTTTGGGGCAACTCTGGACTCACAGCTGATAAGTAGCAGGGCTGGGCAGTGCCTAGATACTCTCATTCAGTTCTCCTCCCTCACTCTATGCCATGGCTTACTCTAGACAGACTATCTGTGGGCAGTACGAACTGTGACCTGCAAATTGTTGCCATTTGGTTTGCTGCAAAGGGTTCCCATGATTAGGACCCACATCCTCCCCTGAATGAGGACCAAGGCCCTCCCGACAGTCCATTCACAAACAGTGATTTCCTTCCATTATAAATGGTGAATACTAAGAAACTAATTTTCTCTCTTTCTCTTTAAAAGCCACCTCATTCAGTACCCCCTTCTGCCCCAATACAGAATTAATGATTCCCTGTCTATCGTTCACTTAAGGAGTCCTGGTGGTGCAGTGGCTTAAGTGCTCCACTTCTAAATGAAAGATTCATGACTTCAACCCAACAGCCACTTCATGGGAGAAAAGAGCTGGCAATCTGCTCTTGCAAGATGACAGCCTTGGGCATTCGAAGATGCAGTTCTCCTCTGTCCTCCAGGGTCGTTATGATTCAGAAGCAACGTGATGGCGGCACACACTAATCTTTGACACGTGTCTCTCATTCTGTTGCATAGCAATTTGTTTGTTCATGTTTTATCCCACCTTATGGTGCCGTAAGGAGCTCTGGTAGCATAGTGGTTATGAATCGGGCTGCGAACCCGAAGGACAGCCGTTCGCAAGGACCAGCCGCTCGGTGGGTGAAAGATGAAGCTTTCTGCTCCTATAAAGATTTACAGCTTCAGAAACCCTGTACAGGGTCGCTATGAGTCTGAACCGACTCTACGGCACTTAACAACAACAACATGGTGCTGTAGGGTAAGCACTGGATACGTGTAAGGCACTGTAGAATAAGTACTGTACTGCTAACTGTAAGATCGATGGTTCAAACCCACTGGCTGCTCCTTGGAAACCCTATACAGGGTCACTATGAATCAGAACTGACTCCATGGCATTTAACAACAACAACAATGGATTATAGGGGGCAGTGATGGGTCAGTGGTAACGCCTTACCTTTCTTGTGGCAGATCCAGTCGACCCACCTCACATGCAACCACCACCCATCTGTCAGTGGAGGCTTATTGCACGTTTTAGTAGAGCTCCTTTACTAAGATGAAGTAGGAAGAAAGGCCTGGCAACAGTCAGATCCACAGCCAATCACGGGGATGGTGCAGCATTGGGCACCATTTTATTCTGTTGTGCAGGAGGAGGCCAGGAGTTGGGACTAACTCGAACGTAGCTAACACCACCACAGTGGACCATGAGATTGCTGAGGCAGGGCCCAGGTGTTATTATTACTTATGCCAGGACCAAGTACAGAGAGATGCTCAAATATTTGGTGAAGGCATGGAAGGCAGTTTTTTCCATTTCTCAAAAATGCAAACCATTTTAAAGAAATCCAGGAGATAAACTGTGCTAATTTTGGAGGTCAGGGAAAGGTGGCAGGAAATGGGCACACATGCTTACAAGCAAAATATTGGTGAGCAGTTTAACCAAAAACATCTATATTATAACATAAGTGGGAGAAAAATGGTATCCAGTATAGCTACTGAGTCAAAACACTGTCTTTTTGATGGGGTACAGACAGAGGTATTAGAAAATTGGATAAACTTCACTTAGCTTCTAGGTATTTAGCTATCAATACAATTTACCAACCTTCACAGCCTGGACACTTGTGCAAAGCATCCTGCCAAGAGCTGTGGCAATAAAAGGAAACTATCCAATTCCGAGCAGATGCTATTAAATCATTCTTCCATGAATTGCCCCGAAGCTCTAGACTCACATCATTTCCAATGATGTCAGGGTGAAATCCCATCACATGCCATTTCCTGCTAGCTCTCTTGACTTGCATGCGCTTGCCCAAGTCTTGCTCCATCATGGTTGCTGTCTTCGCCTGCACACCATTTCACACATACCTCTCTGAGCATGGTTGTCATTTTATAGTCTGGCTGGCTCTACCTGTCTCTGTCTTCTAATATCTGGTTGGACAAACTCAGATTCCCCAGGCCACATCCAACCAGCTCCTTGTTTTTGTAAATAGTTTTGTTGGCACACAGACATTCATCTATGTATTGTTTATGGTTGTTTTTATGCTACAATGGCAGAGTGGAATCATTGCAACTGAGACCATCTGGCTGGAAAATCCTAAAATATTCCTGTCTTGCCCTTTGTATAGCCCTGGTCTGCTATGTTGGCGGTTTAATCTCACCAGCCGCTCCTCAGAAACCCCATACAGGGTTGCTATGGGTCAGAACCGACTTGATGGCACTTAACAAAAACAACAACAATACACTGAGAGATCTTTGAAGACAAGGACTGTGTTGTATTCTTTTGGGTTTCAAACCAAATATCAGAGCATTCACTAATTCTCTCAGCAAGTATTTGAATCTTATTGTGTGCTAAGTACGGTTCTCAGTGCTGGGGTACATTTCTCTCCTGTTGTTGTTATGTGCCGTGGAGTCGGTTCCGACTCATAGCGACCCTACACAGGATTTCCGAGGCTGTAAATTTTTACAGGAGCAGAAAGCCTCATCTTTCTCCCGCGGAGCAGCCGATAGTTTCGAACTGCTGACCTTGCGGTTCACAGCCTGATTCATAACCACTACGCTACCAGAGCTCCTTATTTCTCTCCTAGAGCTTATGTTCGTTTGTTGTTGTTATTGTTAAGTGTCATTGTGTTGGTTCCTACTCATAGTGATCCTGTATGGGATTTTCGAGGAGCAGTTGATGGGTCCTGTGCCATACCAGGATTCCTGTGGTGGGGGTGGAGATGTGCCATGGAATCGGTTCCAACTCATAGCGACCCTGTATAGGGTTTCTGAGGCTGTTAATCTTTATGGGAGCAGAAAGCCTCCTCTTTCTTCCGCAGAACAGCTGGTAGTTTTGAACTGCTGACCTTGAGGTTCGCAGCCCAACTTGTAACCACTACACTACTAGGAGTCCTATGCTGTTGTTGTTATTTTTGTTGTTGTTATGTGCCGTGGAGTCGGTTCCAACTCTTAGCGACCCTGTACAGGGTTTCTGGGGCTATAAATCTTTGGATTTATATGTAAAAATTTGGACATATTGTCCGGAGGAAACAATCGTTGGAGAAGGATGTCATGCTGGGTAAGATGGAGGGTCAGAGAAAAAGAGGAAGACCCCCAACGAGATGGATCAGCCAGGTGGCATCATTGATGAAATCAAGGGTGGCAGCAGTAGTGAGGTTGGCCCAGGATCAGACATTGTTTCGTTCTGCTGTGCATGGGGTCGCTATGAGTCGGTTCCGACTCGATGGCACCTGACAACAACAACAACAAATCTTTACAGGAGCAGAAAGCCTCATCTTTCTCCCGCTCAACAGCTGGTAGTTTCGAACTGTTGACCATGAGATTAGCAGCCTGATTCGTAACCACTACACTGTCAGAGCTCCTTGTTAAGTTATAGTAGAGATCAAATTAACCAACAAATATGTCGGTGATAAATACTATGGAGACAAGAAATCTGGGTGGGAGATGGCAGATTCCAGCCATGGGTGGCGATCATGGTGGGAGCAGGGGTCTGGATTTTATGTGGGTTTGCAGAGAAAGTGAGCAGAGAATTATGTGTGCTAACATGCTTGGCATGTTTCCGGAATCACAAGCAGGCGATATGCCCAGAGCAGGCAAGCGAGGGGTAGAGACGTGGGAGAAAATGAGCCCGGGATTTTCTGGGCTGGTTTTTCTCGAGCGAGTGCTTCCTCTAGGCAAGATGGGAAGACCCTAGAGAGCTGAACAGAGTAGAGGGGGAAAAGGTGCTGGCATCTTTTCTGCAGACCTTTGGCTTCTGAGTGGAGGATAGACTATGAGTGTGGCGTGACAAGAGTAGGCAAAACCCACAAGACCAATTAGAAAGGTCTTGTGATAACCCAGATGACAAATGGTCTGACTTGGCCTATGATCCATAGAGGTTGGTGGTGAGAATAGTCAGATTCGACCTTCTTAAACCAGCCCAGTGCCTGATATTCAGTAACCATTCTTTGAATGAATAAATAAAATGTAGAAATTCTGACTATGAATTAAAAATTAAAACTCTGTCCCTGAATTAAAAATAAAATCATCATAGCTCTCTAATCAGACATCCTTCCTTCTGTTGAAAACCATGGGTTTTATCTGAGAACAAAGCAAACCAAAAAAGCCATGTTTTTTTCTTTAATCTACATGCTTCTGATGGGCAGGGAGAAGACAGTTCATCTAGAAATAATTCTTTTTTTATGTAATTAACCAAAACAGTGATTATAAAGGAGTGAGTAAACCCCCGAACTCCTGGTGACCCCACGCACAACCGAAGGACATGCTGTCCAGCTCTGCACCATCCTCAGGATCAGTTGGGGATCAGATGATTGTGATTCATAGGGTTGTCATAGTCTGATGTTTGGAAGTACATTGTCAGACCTTTCCTCCTAGGCATGCTCAGTCTGCAAACTCTACTCAAACCTGGTCAGCATCTTAGCACCACGCAAGTCTCTACTAACAAGAGTGGTGGCTACATATTAAGTGCATTGGCCAGGAATTGAACCCTGGTCTCTTGTGTGCAAGGCAAGAATTCTACCACAGAGCCACCACTATTTCTGATTAAATCCTTTCCATTTCTTCCCAGGTTGGAAGGAAGCAAGCCTTCTTTCTTTCTGCAGCAACGTTGGGGTTTACATTGCAGGTTGTGGAAAGATGAGAGAACTTTAATTTTTCGAATCTCAGCTGCTCCTTCCTTCTACTATAATAAATACCAGCAAATGCTTGAAGATATTTTATTTTGTTTTTTAATGCCAGGCTTTCATGAAGCCATGCGCTCTATCATTTTTAACAGGCTTAGCACATACTTTCTACTTAATGACCAGCCAGCCTTCAGTTGGTAGCGAGATGAGCATCAGTTTAACGAAAGCACCACATGGTCATTCAGAGGCAGGAAGCTGTTTCAGAGAGGGTCAGGATATTATAGAAATTGCTAATTTTACAAATAAAAGGAAGTGTGAATACAGAAAGGTTGATTGTCAGAATCGTTAAACGTAGCTTTGAACGGGAAGCCATCTCATCAATTTGACTGAAAAACCCCCTGGCAAGTGATGTGAGCTTGTGTCTACTGTGTAAAGGGTCCTCTCCTCCCACGGTTCCCATATTCGCATCCCCATTACCACAGATTTCTGCTGATCGTTTTTGAAAGAGAGATAGTTCAAAGAAGCTTGATTCCCAGGTTTGCTAATGAGCATGAGACCTCCTCCTCACCCCAATGAACTCAGGATTGTAAAAGCGTCCAGGGCTTTATGGTGAGGGGACTGTGTAGCTGGGTCCCCCTGGGGGCGCCCTGCAGGGAAACAACAAAGCTGGTGGAGGTTGCCCACCCAGGCCTCCATGGGTCTGGTGTGAGTGAGGCTGGGTCTCCTGCCACCCAGCCTGTCAGAATAGGATGTTCTTAAAGCACACATATGAGGGCCCTTCAAAAACTTTGTGAGAAAAATCCCATTGTTTTTTTACATTTTATTTCTTCACAACCTTTTCGAAGCCCTCTTGTACATTAGTGCTGATGGCTGCCCAAGGTGATGAATGTAATCAGTGTTGTTGAATTGTACATGCAAAAATGATTTATTTGACAACTTTTCTGATAGAGATTTTTGTTATTGTTAAAGTGCCATCAAGTCGGTTCTGACTCATAGTGACCCTGTATAGGGTTTCCAAGGAGCTGATGGGCTTGAACTACTGACCTTTCAGTTTGCAGTCCAGTGCTTATCCTATAGCACCACATGTATTTGTTATAAAAAACAAAAACGTAAAAGAATCATTAAGGACAATAGATTCGTTCAGAACTTTGAATGTGTGAACATATATATTAATATCCATTAATATAATGTCCATTAATATATATGTTCACACATTCAAAGTTCTGAACGAATCTATTGTCCTTAATGATTGTTTTGCGTTTTCATTTTCAACTCAAAGTTGTGATTGAATACACATGTAAGCGACAGTTTTGATCATGTGCCAGTTTGGTGTAAGGTCTTTTAAAAAATACAACTGAAAAAAATAAAATTGCTGTTCGTAGTGCTTTGAATGTGGGAGAAAATGTGCACTGGTGTGCTGGCGTGCGGGTGTGTTTTCTCCCTCCTTCTGTTCCTAGTGACTAGAAAGAGAATGACTTGGAATGCACACCAGGTCCCCCCCCTCTGGCAGCCTGGCGCTTGGAGTGATTCAAATAAGCAGGCGAAGTTGATGACTCCCCATGACTGACCCCTGTGTTGCTAATCAGATCTCCTGTTCTGTTTGCAGATAGCTGATCAGCTTCCTGGGATTTTGCTGATGAAACAGGAGAGTTTTGCCTGAAGATGGAAACACTGGAGTCGGAACTGACCTGCCCTATTTGTCTGGAGCTCTTTGAGGACCCTCTCCTGCTGCCCTGTGCCCACAGCCTCTGCTTCAACTGCGCCCACCGTATCCTCGTGTCACATTGTGCCACCAACGAACCTGTAGAGTCCATCACCGCCTTCCAGTGCCCCACCTGCCGGCATGTCATCACCCTCAGCCAGCGAGGTCTAGACGGGCTCAAACGTAACGTCACCCTGCAGAACATCATCGATCGGTTCCAGAAGGCATCTGTGAGTGGGCCCAGTTCCCCCAGTGAAACCCGCCGAGAGCGGGCATTTGACACCAACACCATGACCTCCGCCGAGAAAGTGCTCTGTCAGTTCTGTGACCAGGAGCCTGCCCAGGACGCCGTGAAGACCTGTGTCACTTGTGAAGTGTCCTACTGTGATGAGTGCCTGAAAGCCACTCACCCCAACAAGAAACCCTTTACAGGCCATCGTCTGATTGAACCCATTCCAGACTCCCACATCCGGGGGCTGATGTGTCTGGAACACGAGGAGGAGAAAGTGAATATGTACTGTGTGACTGATGACCAGTTAATCTGTGCCTTGTGTAAGCTGGTCGGGCGGCACCGCGATCACCAGGTGGCAGCTTTGAGTGAGCGCTATGACAAATTGAAGGTTAGTCCAATCCTCCTTAAGCCAACCCCTTTCTGCCAGCAAATAATCCTGGGAACCCAAAGTGTATTCACTGATAGCTACGTGGCAGGTGAAGGTTTGCTCTTCACTTCTGTTATCGGATTCGTTTTAGCATGTTTTTGGCAGCCTAGGAACATCACACAATGAGAGTATCTTGTAAAAGTTGACTGCTGCTTGTAATTTTAGCGTTGTCAAGGTAAGGGCGAAGTCTGAAAATCTGGATCAGTTTCAATCCTGGCGGCCTCTCTGAGAAAGAGAGAGAAAGAAAATGAACACAAAAGGGTGGCAGATCAAATCTGGCTTTGAGTGTTTGTTTTCCTCACTCATCAGGGATAACTAATTTCACTTGCATTGCACCTTTATCTACTTACTGCACAAACAAAAGAACAGAAGGAGGAATATCTGTAGCAAATGTGGGGTTTCGAATGCATGGGACCTTTTATTTATGTCTTGTGTAAATGATACGTGCTTACTGGTGAACTAAGATTTCTGGCCATCTCGGGTTTCATGAAAGAATTTTTTTCCTTGTAGTCTCTTTATCCAGTAAGATTATAAGCAATACTGTTTGCACTTCACTTGTAACATGAAATTTTTGACCTAACTCCAGCCTGGGGTATAATAATTAATACGACTCTATGTCAAATAAAAAAACACCTCTCTAAATATGGAGAGAATGCACCAGGGAAGAACTAGCAAGCCGCGTCTCCAGCTGGCTGATCAACCAACCTTAGGCGACTGTGGGTGTAATTATTGAAAACTCAGCTGAGAGAGTTTGCTTCTGATAACAAGAGACCATGTTCATCAGCTAATTTTAGATTACAGGACACCAATTAAAAGGAAAGGAAGTCTAAATTAAGAACTTCAAGTAAATATACATTGAGATCCTTCCTCTCAGGAAAAATACACACCATGTTGTTGAGCAAACAGTGAATCACATGGACAAAAGAGTGTTACCACTCAGAGATAACCGTCACCTTCCGCAAATGGTTCCTATCACTTTTCCTTCACACTAATGTTTACTTGAATCACGTCATTTGTTTTGGGACGTGGGATTAATGGAGTCCATCTGGGATTTGGCTTGGCTGTTTCCTGATGTGCTAGGGTGCTGGAAGAGAATCCCTGCTTCTATGTGTCACTTGGGAAACAAAAGTCACACTTGGATAGCACAGGAGCAAATCCACCTGTAAGTCCGATTGTTGTTGCTAAGTGCTGTTGAGTCAGTTCCAACCCGTAGTGACCCTGTGTAGGGTTTCTGAGGAGCAGCTGGTGAGCTTGAACCACCGACCTTGGATTCCAGGTAAAATCCAAGGACTGTGGTGATGCAGACAAGGACAAACAGACGCTGACCATGTTCCAGAAAGTACTGCTAAAGTTTATAATAGCAAAGATGCTGCCTGGATGAGTTATGTCTCTAAAATACATTCTTCAGAAATTGACACAGCTTGTCAATTTTTAGAAACCAAGATAATCTTTGTTATTTTTCTTTTTCTTTCTTTCCAGTTTAATTTTTTTGTTTTCCCCCAAACAAACAAATCAAAATTCATGCCAGATCATTCATTCCCCTCCCCCACTTATCAAAACTGTCCCTTTGATTGGACTAATGTCTTTTAGTGATTTTTTTTTTTTTTTTAAACATCATGATGCTTGGTATTCAACAACCTCCAGCCTTGAGACTTCAACCTGGGAGTCAAGTTCTGCTCATTACTTGTAGACTAATACAGGGGAGTTATTAATTCTTTAAATAACATCCCCAAAGTTATGGGGAGATAGCATTTTACAGTATCCATTTTTGTAATAGTAATGCAATTCTTTAATTAAGCCCTGCTTACATGTCTAATCAAGCCAATGGATTAGGTGTCCTTGGTATGATCACGAAGCTAGGACCCAACAATTAACGGTAGAACATTTTATTTCTTAATTACAGAAAATGAAGCATATAAACAGCACCCAATACACCGATGCATTTTTACAGACATTCAGCTAAAAATGCTTGTGAGTGTTTGTTTTCAGCCATTCCAAAAAAAAAAAATGTGCTTACGAGCATTTGATCAAGTAACATATTGGCAGAGGAGGTATGCTCCCAAACACGCCATTTATGCCAGAATGGGAAGAAAAAAAAATTTGCTATAAGTATATGACACTCGGGTGGCTCTAATATTTCAGTAGTCACATATTTGTGAACATATGGACTTTCTTGTGATGTTATTGTTATTCCTTGTTATTGTAACATAAGTATTGAGTTTTGAAGGAAGCAATAGCGTACCAAGGAAGTATATTTTTGTTACTTGTTACTTTGATCTAAAAAAATTAACGTGTTCTATGGAGAAGCAGATCATGTTTGGTAAGGTGGAGGGTCAGAGAAAAAGAGGAAGACCCCCAACGAGACGGATTGGCCAAGTGGCAGCATCGATGGATTCAGGCATGGCAACAGTAGTGAGGTTGTCCCAGGACCAGGCAGTGTTTCGTTCTGCTGTGCATAGGGTCGCTATGAGTTGGTATCAACTCTCTGGCACCTAACAACAACAACAATATGTGTATTTTGGAGTCCTGGGGTGGCACTGTGAGTTAATGTGCCAGACTGCAAAATCATTTGAACTGCAATGTAGGCGGTTCAACCTCACCAACTGCTCCTCAGAGCATAGGGTTGCTATGGGTCGGAACTGACTCGACGACACTTCACAACAACAATATGTGTATTTTGCTAAGGCTCTACCATCTTGTGTAGACAAGGATTTGAGGTGATGTGGAACACAAATGGAGCATGGAGAAATTCGAGGATGCTTTCATCAATACGATGACAGATTTATCTTAATTGATTTGCATACCGAAGGATTCAGGTGTCCCTTGTTTGAAAGTGTCTTTGTCCTTTAGTTGGGATAAGTCCATTATATGAACAGGGAAATTCTACAACGATTTTGGAGAATAATTATGTCTTTCAATAACACTAAGCTTTGAGAGAGATTTTTACTCATATATGGGATACACTTTTTAGGCATTAAAGGTTTGTTTTGTTTTACCTAAGTGTCTTGTTATTTTGGTTAAGTGTTATTGAATCAGTTCCGACTCATAGTGACCCTTTATAGGGGTTCTGAGGAGTGGTTGGTGAGTTTGTTCTGCTAACCTTGCAGTTCAAACTGACCTTGCCGACTGGTGCCACACACTCCTTACTTAAGTATTGTTGTTGTTGTTGTTATGTGCTGTGGAGTCGATTCTGACTCATAGCGACCCTGTACAGGGTTTCCGAGGCTGTAAATCTTTACGGGAGCAGAACGCCTCATCTTTCTCCCGCGGAACAGCTGGTAGTTTCGAACTGCTGACCCTGAGGTTCGCAACCCGATTCGTAACCACTACGCTACCAGAGCTCCTTTAGGAGAAAAAAGTACATAAAAATGAAACCTTGTGGAATTCTTGCTAAGATAACCATCCCCATAATCTGAAATGGCATCTTGTCAGGGATCTAATGCTTTCAAAGACTACGCATTGGGACTATTTTGTGCACTTATAAAATCTTGAAGCAAAGAGAAAACTGAACTAGCGTTTCCTGAAAAATATTGTAACCAAAAAGAGAAAGTTCTCCTGCCAAATGCAAAAGTTTTTAAATGGAGCATATCATGCTACAGGTCCAGCTTCTCCTCAGACAATTTGCTCATGCATCCCCGATTCACTTCTTCCCTGACTTTAACCCATGGAGCATCCTCTTCTTGTTCTGTTCAAACAACTGCCTCGTGGCCTATGTACACGTTATGCATGAGCACAATTTAAGCGCTCCAAAATTCCCTTCTTCCCAATGTTATCCATAATGTGTTATAAGCCACACAATCAAATGCCTTTACGCAGTCAACAAAACACAGTAAAAATCTAACTGGTATTCTCTGCTTTCATTCAAGACTCATCTGATATCAGCAGTGATATCCCTTGTTCCACGAAGTCTTTTGAATCTGCTTTGAATCTGACATTTCCTGTCAATGTAATGTTGCAACTATTTTGAATTATCTTAAGCAAAATTTTACTTGTGTGTGCTATTAATGATACTGTTCGACCATTTCTGCATTCTGCTGGATCAACTTTTCCTTGAAAATAGGCATGCATATGGATCTCTTCCAGTCAGTTGGCCAAGTCTTCCAAATTTCTTGGCATAGAGTAGTGAATACTTCCAGCGCTGCATCAGTTTACTGAAATCCTTCGTTTGGTATTTCATCAATTCCCGGAGCTCCGTTTTTTGCTCATGCGTTAAGTGCAGCTTACAATTCTTCCTTCAGTACTATCAGTTCTTGATCGTATGCAACCTGAAATGACGGAATGTTGAACAATTATTTTTGGTAACATGACTTTCTATTCTTCCCATCTTCTTTTGATGCTTCCTGCTTTGTTCAATTTTTTGTCCACAGAATCCTTCAATATTGCAATTTGAAGTCTGAATTTTTCTTCAGTTCTTTTACCTGAGAAATGCCAAGTGTGTTCTTCCCTTTTGATTTTCTAATTCCAGATTTTATACATTTAATTGTAATACTTTATTTTGTCTTCTTGGACCCCCTTTGAAATATTCTGTTTAGCTCTTTGACTTCATCATTGCTTTCATTTACGTTAGCTACTCTATGTTCATGAGCAAGTTTGAGTCTCTTCTGACATCCATTTTGATCTCTTCCCCCCCCCCCTTTCTTTTTAATGACCTTTTGCTTTCTTCATGTATGATGTCCTTGATGTCATCACACTCATCTGGTGTTCAATGCGTAAAATCGATTCTTGAGATGGGTCTCTAAATTCTGGTGGGATATATTCAAAGTACCACTCTAGTGGACTTGTTTTAGTCTTCTTCAGCTGTGAGCAGTTGATGACCTGGTCCACAGTTGACCCAGGACCTTGTTCCAATTGATGATATTGAACTTCTCAATTATCTCTTTGCACATATCTAGTTGATTTGATATCTGTGTATTCCGTCTGGTAAGGTTCACATCAAGTCGCTGTTTATGTTGTCGAAGAAAGCTATTTCCAGTGAATAAGTTGTTGGTCTTACAAAATTCTAGCATGTGATCTCTAATGGCATTTCTGTCACCAAGGCTACAGTTTTCAACTATTTTAAGTTTTTATTGTGAACTGAGTGATAGTTTACATAGGAGAACATCAGCTTTACACCATTATTTCATTGCAATGGTTACAGTCTTCTCCGTGTATCATCACTCAACAGTATTTGCCTCCACTCCTTCTGGGTTTTTTGTTTGTTTGTTTGTTTGCTTTATTGGGGGGATGTACACAGAAACACTCAGGAGCATATCATAATTTAAACAACCAAAAGACACATTCTGCAAGCCTGCCTCCTGGCCGCTAGCACCTAGCAGCTCCTCTCTTTCCATGAGTCCAGAGTCCTCAGCTGCTCTCTCTCCATGTCCTCATCTCTGCCTCCGTCTCTGGTGTCGCTGCTTCTCTGGATTAGGGTCCCACGTTCTGCTTGTGCTGTTCTCCCTTGATGATCCTAGGGTCTTCTATTTCTGGACTGTAAGATTAATTACTCCCCCACTTTTGTTACAAAACTTCTACCTTTACAGTTGTGACCGTCGCAATTAGTCATGATAACAGTTACTCACGATTGAATCATAAGAATCTTATCCCCATCTCTTTTCACCTGACCCATCTAGACAAGATGAAAACTATTTAGTGGGGAAGGAGCTTTGGTAGCATAGTGGTTATGAATCGGGCTGCGAATCTTAAGGTCAGCAGTTCGAAACTACCAGCTGTTCCATGGGAGAAAGATGAGGCGCTCTAGTCCCATAAAGATGTACAGCCTCAGAAACCTTGTACAGGGTCTCTATGAGTCAGAACCGACTCCACGGCATATAACCACCACCACCGCCTACCTTCCCTGCACACTCGTAAACTAAACTCCCAGTTTTCAACTATTGATCTTTCTCTGTATCCAACTTTTGCACTCCAATCACCAGTAATTATCAATGCAACTTGCTTGTATATTTGATCAATTTCAAAATAAAGAAGTTGGTAAAAATCTTCAATTGTTTTATCTTTGGCATTGGATAATTGTCGTATTAACTGGTCTTCCTTGTAGACATATGACTATTATCCTATCACTGACAGCATTGTACGTTAGGACAGATCTTGAAATAGAATTCTTTTTGATGATGAATGGGGTGCCATTCCTCTTCTATTTGTCACTCCTGGCATAGTAGACTGAATCAAAATGGTCAATACCAGTCCATTTCAACTCACTAATGCCTAGGATATTGATCTTCAAGCATTCCATTTTTGACAACTTCCTATTTAACTAGATTCATGCTTCATACATTGCATGTTCTGATTATCATTGAATGTGTGCAGCTGTTTCTTCTCATTTGAGTTGTGCCCCACCAACAAATGAAGCTCTTCAAAACTTTGACTCTATCCGTGCCATTAAGGTCAACTCTACTTTGAGGAGGCAGCTCCTCCTCAGTCGTATTTTGAGCACCTTCTAACCTCAGGGGCCCATCTTCTAGCACGATATCTGATAATGTTTTGCTGCTATTCATAAGGGTTTCATTTCAGTGGGCATTTTTTTCAGAAGTCAATGGCTAGCTCCTTCCTACTAACCTGTGTTTGTCTGAAAACTCTGTTGAAACCTTTCCACCAAGGATGAGCCTGCTGATATTTGGAATATTAGGGTCATAGCTTCCAGCATCACAGAAACACAAGTCACCACAGTCCAACACAATGATAATCAAGTGGTGGACATAGCACAGGGAATTTAATATAATGCATTCTCTAAATCGAGTGGGATTACAATGCTTTCACTTCTTTGTTTCAGCATCCTATGTTGCAGCTTTTGTTTGTTTGTTTGTTTTCTCTTGTTACACCTGTAAGGCTATATGAACTGAGAATATGTGGCCTTTCTTTGCCCTTAAGTTTCAGCAAAGACTTCTTCCAGTTAGCTGATGTTGAAGGGCCAAACCATTCGGACTCTGAACCTTTCCTAAAGGGAGTTTATTTGTATAACGAATGTTTCATTGGATCATCCTATTGTAATTTTTAAATAATTTAATAAAGTATCTAGTTAAAACTCAACCTTCTTATACAACCCTTCTCATCTGAGGTGGAAGACATGAAATTTAACTCTCAGGTTTTAATTTATAGATTGTCAGGTTCTATATTTGTAAGAGTCTTGTATTTTATCTATTTGCAATTCGAGAGTTGAAAAAAGAGCTAGATTCTTGTTTGTTTTTTTCCTTAGAATTTGTAAAATGTATTTCTTTTCTGAAAATATTAGCAGGTATAGTGCAGGTTTCAGTGAGAGGGAGTGTGTGTGTCTACATACACGTATAAACATAGGTGTACACACACACATATATATACACACACATATGTTTGTTTGCATGCATACATTTATTTATTTTAATATTAAACACTTGCTGAATCTAATTATATAGAAGCAATTTCAGGTGGCTAATATTTTCGTTAGGGATATTTCATTCTGAAGGCAAGAGAGAACAACAAATATAGCAAAGATAATGATATTCCTATTCCCCAAAATATTATATTTATTCCTTGGATATTTGTTAAAAGTCATTTTTTGATTTAGTATAATTTTAAGGAAGATTTTTAATGACTGATTAATTTATTAATGATTATAAAATATTCATATTGGCTTTTTCTTCTAAGTCATTCTTGGTCATCTGTATTATTCAAGGAATGTTTCTATTTATCTTTTTTTCATTCAATGGTATAGCTCATGAGTTATTTCGCATTTTCTCGCACAGTTTTAGTTTTGTGTCTCTTTATTACCCCCTCTTTTATTCCTAATATTGTTTACATGCCTTCTTTCTCTCTCGTATAATTTTGCCATAGATTTGTAATTTTATTTTATTTTTTTATTGGCACTACAAAGATCAGCAGTTCAAAACTACCAGCTGTTCCATGGGAGAAAGATGAAGCTTTCTTCTTCCATAAAGATTTACAGCCTTGGAAACCCTATACAGGGTCGCTGTGGGTCGGAACCGACTCCACGGCACACAGCCACCACCACAAAGATCTGACTTTTCACTGGGTTGTTCTTTTTTATTGAATCTTAATTGTATGTCTGCTCTTACCCTGATTTATTTTCTTTTAACTATCTCTGAGCTAAATTTACTGTCTTTCCTAACTCATTCATTTTGAAACAATTTTCTTTTCTAATATAGCCCTTAAGGCTATAAACGTCCCTATAAATTTCATGATTTTAGCCACATCTTCCAAGTTTTTTATTTGTAGTTCCCCCCCTCCCCCCCCATTATCATCAGTTCATTATTATTCTTTGAAAGTTTCTTTGTAAAGTTCCATACTTAAGTGTTTTTCAAAAATTGTGTTTTTCTGTTATTGGTTTCCAGATTCCATGACTAGAACATATTAGGCTTAGTGCTTGCTTACTCAATTCTTGTCACTATTCCATAATGAGCTTGAGACAAGTGGGTATTCTCACTTATGTTTGGTATATTGCATATTAACCATTAGAATAAACCTGCTTATTGTGTGTTCAAATCTTCCATAAACTCACTGGCTTTTTAAGTTAGCCTTATCAGTTGTTATTGTTGATGGTAGGTGCTGTCGAGTCGATTCCAACTCATAGCAACCCTATATAGGATTTCCAAGGAGCAGCTAGTAGGCTTGAACTGCCGACTTTGTGGTTTGCAATTCAGTGCCGATCCTACAGAGCCACACCGGAGTCCAATTAATCACTAGAAAATAAACATTTAAGTTTTCCTCTAAAATAATGAAATTTCCAAGTTTTCAGAGCTCTGTCATTTTTCTTGCTTTATGACCTTCAAAGCTGTTTTTAAGTACATACAAGCTCAGAACCTTCTCTCTTTTTGGCGACTTAAATGTTTTATCCGTATTAGAGCTACTTATCTATGTTGTTGTTAAGTGCTTTCCAATCAGTTTTGATTCACGGCGACCCTGTATAGGGTTTCTAATGAGCAATTGTGAGTTTTGAACTGCATACCTTGTAGTTAGCAGTCCAGTGTTTATCTACAGTGCCACACCAGGACTCCAATACTTATCTTTAATCCTGATTTTTACCATATAAAGTCTATTTGGGCAGATATTACAATCCCTATCTATTCTAAAATCAATATACTAGACATTAGTGAGCTGAAATGGAGTGGTATTGGCCATTTTGAATCACGTAATCATATGGTTTACTGTGCTGGGAATAACAAATTCAAGAGGAATGATGTTGCATTCATTGTCAAAAAGAACATTTCAAAATCTTATCTTGAAGTACAATGCTGTGATAGGATAGTATCCATAGTCTACAAAGAACACCAGCTAATACCAATATTATTCAAATTTACACAACAAACTCTAAAGCCAGTGATGATGAAATTGAAGAATTCTACCAAATTCAGACTTTCTCTGTGTGTAGACTCTGGAGTAAGGACTAGTCTTTTCTGAGCTTCTGTTCCTAGACAGTCTTCATGTGCTTATCGTCTCGCTTCCTCAGTCTCTGCTGGCTCATTTGCTTTTTGAACCTCTTTTATATTTCAAAAGAGATTGATTCTAGATATACCCTAGAAGGAGCTCTGGTAGCGTAGTAGTTACAAATCGGGCTGCTAACCTCAAAGTCGGCAGTTCAAAACTACCAGCTGTTCCATGGAAGAAAGATGAGGTTTTATGCTCCTGAAAAGATTTATAGCCTCGAAATCCCTGTACAGGGTTATGAGTCAGAACCAGCTCCATGGTACTTAATAATAACAACAACCAAATTCTTCGGAGTACTGGTATGGCGCTGTAGGATAAGTACTGGACCACAAGGTTGTTTGAACCTCAAGGTCGGTGGTTCAAACTCACCAGTCGGTCCTCAGAAACTCTAAACAGGATCCCTATGAGTTGGAACTGACTCGACGGCACTTAACAACAACAACAAATAACAATCAATTTATTCAGTCTGAAATTGATCAAACATGCAATCAGGATGCATTGATAGTTATTGGTGATTGGAATGTGAAGGTTGGAAACAAAGGAAGGAGCAGTAGTTAGAAAATATGTCCTTGGTGAGAGAAATGATGCTGGAGATCGCATGATAGACTCTCATAAGATCAGCAGCTTATTAATTGCAAATACCTTTTTGTAAACAATATTAATGGCAAATATACACCTGGACCTCACCAGATAGAATACATAGGAATCAAATTGACTACATCTGTGGGAAAAGACAGTGGAGAAGCTCAATATCATCAGCCAAAACAAGGTTAGGGACAGATTGCGGAACAGATAAACAATTGCTCATAAGCAACTTCAGGCTGAAACTAAAGAAAAATAAAACAGATTCACAAGAGCTAAAATATGACCTTGAATATATCCTGCTTGAATTTAAAGATCATCTCAAGAACAGATTTGATGCATTAGACACTAATAACCAAAGACCAGAAGTGTTGTGTCATGACATCAAGAACATCTTAAAAGAAGAAAGCAAAAGGTCATTAAAAAGACAGGAAAGAAAGAAGAGGCCAAAATGATTGTCAGAAGAGACTCTGAAACTTAATCACCAGCAAAAAGAAGCTAAAGTGAATGGAATAAGGAAGTAAAAGAGCTGAACAGAAAATTCAAAAGGCAAGCTTGAGAAGACAAAGTGAAGTATTATAATGAAATGTACAAAGATCTGGATTTAGAAAACCCAATGGGAAAAAGATCCTTAGCATTTCTCAATCTGAAAGAACTGAAGAAAAAATTCAAATCTCGACTTACAATACTGCAGGATTCTGTGGACAAAATATTGAATGTACAGAAAGCATCAAAAGAAGGTGGAAGAAATACACAAAGTCACTGAACAAAAAAGAAATGGTCAATGTTCAGCCATTTTAAGAAGTAGCATATGACCAAGAGCCAATGATTCTGAAGGAAGAAGCCCAAGCTACACTGAAGATATTGACAAAACCTAAGGCTCCAGGAACTGACAGAATAGAAACTGAAATCTTTCAACAAACTGATGCAGCAATAGAGGCATTCACTCATCTCTGCCCAGAAATTTGGAGAACTGCTACCTGATCAAATGATTGGAAGAGATCCCTATTTGTGCCCAATCCAAAGAGAGTGACCCAACGGAATGCGGAAATCATCCAATAATATCACTTGCAAGTAAAATTTTGCTGAAGATAATTTAAAAAGCATTGCAACAGTACATAGGGAACTGCCAGAAACTCAAGGTAGACTCAGAAGAGTAGGGATGTCACTGCAAATGTCAGATGGATCTTGGCTGAAAGCAAAGAATATCAGAAACATGTTTACTTGTGCAGGATTGACTATGCAAAGGTTTTCAACTCTGTGGACCATGACAAATCATTGCTTAACATTGCGATGAATGAGTATTCCAGAACAATTTTGCTCATGAGGAACCTGTACATAGACCAAAAGGCAGTTGTTAGAACAGAACAAGGGGATAGTGAATTATTTAAAATCAAGAAAGCTGTGTGCCAGGGTTGTATCCTTCCACCATTCTTATTCAATCTGTATGTTGAGCAACTAATCAGAAAAACTGGTTATATGAAAAAGAACATAGCATTAGGATTGGAGGAAGGCTCATTAACAACCTGCAATATGCAGATGATACAACCTTTTTTTGCTGGAAGTGAGGAGGACTTAAAATACTGCTGAAGATTAAAGATTATATAGCCTTCATTACGGATTACACCTCAATATAAGGGAAAAAAATCCTCACAGTGGTACCAATAAAGAACATCATGATAAATGAATAAAAGTTGTCAAAGACTTCAATTTGCTTGAATGCAGAATCAGTGCTCATGGAAGCAGCAGTCAAGAAATCAGACGACATGTTGCATTAGACAAATCTGCTGAAAAAGCTTTTTAAAATGCTTAAGAGCAAGGATGTCAATTTGAAGACTAAGGTGCTCCTGATCCAAGTCATGGTATTTTCCATCACCTCATATGTATGTGAAAGTTGGACAGTGAATAAGGAAGATCATAGAAGAGCCAATCCATTTGAATTATGGTGTTGGAGAAGAGTGTTGAAAGTACCATGGACTGTTAAATTAACAAACAAATCTGTCTTGATAGAAGTACATCCAGGATTTTCTGTCTCTCATACTTTAGACAGGACCAGTCTCTGGAGTAGCACATTATGGTTGATAAAGTGGAGGGTCTGAGAAAAAGAGGAAGACCCCCAAGGAGATGGATTGGCACAATGGCAGCAGCAGTGGGCTCAAGTGTTAACTATGAGGGTGAGTAAAAAATTATCCGCACTCTGATTACATGAAAACATCTGTCCATGTCCACGATTGAGGACAACATTGAGCATGCACATGGAACAAGTCTGTCAAATAAGACATGTGGCAAATAATTTGCAAATCAGCCGTGGCTCTGCCTACAAAATTATATACGACAGACTTGGGATTTGCTAGGGCCAGTATTGGAACACTATCAGGAAAATGTTCAACAATCAATGGTGGTCCTTACAGTGAGATGCTCACTGAAGAGCTGAAACCTAAACTTCAGATTAAATGCAGAGGACTGCTATTGAAGGACATTGTGGTCATGCATGACAATACACGTACACACACCTCTGCCCACATTGTTGACACTCCACAAACACTTCATTCTGAGGTGTTAGAACATTCTTCCTATAATCCTAATCTTGCTCCATGGGACTTTCACCTGTTTGGTCCCCTGAAAGCAGCCCTTCAAGGATGAAGATTCACCTCTGATGAAGAAGTGAAGACAATAGTGCATTCATGGCCTGCAGCTCAGCCTAAAATATTTTTTAATAAGGGAATCTGAAGGCTTGTTGACAGATAGGCAAAGTGTACTGAAAAGCAAGGAGATTACATGACAAATGATATATTTGTCTTTTCTAAAAGTTGATTAAAATCAATTCGACAGCCAGAGTGCAGATAAATTTTTTTAAAATAAATGTTTTATTGTGAATTGTGTGATAGTTTACATGGGAGAACGTTAGTTTTACATTCATTCTATCATACGTCGTTTCATTGCCATAGTTACCATCCCGTCCATGCATCACCACCCAACCAAAGGGTATACCCTGCAAGCCTGCCCCCCACCCCCGCCATGGTCCTCAGCACACAGCCCCTTTCCCTCTCTGGATCTCAAGTCCCCAGCCACTCCATCTCTTCACATCATCTTCTCTGCCTCCATCTCAGGCATCACTGCTTCTCTGGGTA
>NW_006408536.1:27143350-27145258 GCF_000296735.1 Chrysochloris asiatica
TCTGTTCATCCAGTCATTGAAGCCAGGTCAAGTGGGTATTATCTGCAAGTGTGGGTGTTCTTGCGTCTGTCCGCCCTCTTCTTATCAGCTGGTCTCTTCGCTCTCCACTCTAGTCCTCTGTGGCTGTGTCATTGACTCTGAGCCCATGAGTCCCCAGGTCTGAGTGTGGATAATTTTTGACTCACTGTCGTCCAATTGTGAGGATAGCATAGGACTGAACAGTTTCATTCTTCTGTTTATAGGGTCGCTATGAGTCGGATCCGACCTCATGGCACCTAACAAAGCAACACATTTAATTTCAGGACTGAGAGTATTAGTATATATCAGTGTGGATAGACATTCAGGCTGCATGGGTGTGGGAGAGAGAGTGGAAATACAACCACATGTCAAGTTTTTAAAGAGGATATTTGTCCATGGGTATTGACCTTTGCTGCAAATATATCCATGAGTGTTATGGAGCATGTTGTGGAATTGAACTCACACTTGTAGCTCAATTTTCAATCAAACAATAGACAAATTATAGGAGGAAGGGAAACAACACTAGTGAAGTATGCACACCACAGAACGGTCCAACATTCAACATCAAAAGGACAGCATTAAGGAGGGTGGGGAAAGAAGGAGGAATGCGAAGAAGAAACACAGGGAGGAAGTAGGATAAGGGGATTGCAACCTTTGAGATGAAACGAAGTGTGTGATTTGTTGAATGTAAAACTGATGATCTGCTCTGTAAACCTTCACTCAATTCACAATAAAGAGTTAAAGTATACATATATGCATTTTTAACTATCTGTATATACATATGAGGAGCTCTGGTAGTGTAGTGGATTATGAGCTATCAGTTGCCCCGTGGGAGAAAGATGAGGCTTTCTGCTCCCATAAAGATATACAGCCTTGGAAACCCTCTACAGGGTTGCTATGAGTTGGAACTGACTCCATGGCACACCACCACCACCGCCACACATATATACACATGCGCATATGTTGTTGTTGTTGTTAAGTGCCATCAAGTCGGTTCCGATTCATAGCGACCCTGTATAGGGTTTTCAAGGAGCTGCTGGTGAGTTTGAATCTCTAACCTTGCAGTTCAAACCGACCTTTTGGTCCAGTGCATTATCCTGCATTATCCTGCAATGCCACGTATATTACAGTCTAAAGAAACGTTCCTGCGAAATAAGCACAGGTAGTATTGCGTTTTAGAGGGGGCCAATTGGTGTTGGTGAAATGTCTTAAAGCCAAAGCATTTTAGAAGCCTTTTAGAAGACATCTGACCAATTATTCACCCATATCTCAACAATATGGTGAAAAATCATATAGTATACCTACATTTTAGATCAGAATTTTCATTGAAATTATTGTGAACTAAAATGTTGGAAGTTCAATTCCATCCAGAGGTGCCTCTGAAGAAAGGCCTGGCAATGTACTTCTGAAAAAATAAGTCATTGAAAACCATTTGGAGTGCAGTTCTACTCTGATACATATGGGCTTGCTAAAGAGTCCTGGGTCACTATGGGTCAGAACCGACTCCATGGCACTTAACAGCAACAACAACAACAAAGAGTCCTGGTGTGGTGTCATGGGTTAATGCATCAGACTGCAGAGCCATTTGAACTGCAAGGTTGGTGGTTCAAGCTCACCAGCTGCTCCTCAAAAACCCTATACAGGGTCGCTATGGGTCCGAACCGACTCGACGGCACTTAACAACAACAACAAGAGTCGGAAAAGCAAGACAGACAAACAAATGTATGTGCTTTAAAAGTTGGACAACCAAAAAATAAAATATAATTGCTCGAAACCATTCAGATATGTCTATGATCACAATTAATATAAATAGATTGTATGGTACAGTTTTAAAAAGGAAATTTGTCGGAACAGATTTTTTCAAGAACAAAACCCCAACTATTTAATATC
>NW_006408536.1:27146833-27170980 GCF_000296735.1 Chrysochloris asiatica
TTTTTCTGAAGCACCTGGCAAAGGACAGAGGCCCAACAATGAATAAATACTTGTTGATGGATATGTGCTGAATTGATGGTTTGGACAAGGGTTTCGGAATTCAAAAAAGGAAGGGATGACTCTGGTTTTGAGTAGACAAGAAACCTTGCTTCAGGAAGGTGGGACTTAAGCTGCCTTGACAGATAGGTGGCTTATGCATCAAAGAAGAACGAGGCGTCCGCGGGAGGGAGGCCAGTAGAGACCTGTGGGCAGGAATAGGCAAGAAGGCTTTGGGAGTCAAGACAATGCTGGCTAGAGCACAGGGTGCCAACTGAGGGGCCAGGAGAGATAATGTTGGAAAAGTCACCATGGGGGAAGATTTTTGAATGCCAGCTTAAGGGTTTCAAGCACATTTATTCTTTTTTAGACAGTGTCGCTGAATTACTTTTCTTTTTGAGAGAAGGAATGATGCCATGTCTCCCCTACAACACCACATCAGGATATAAATGAATACATATAAGATAGGAATATTTCTTTGTGCATGGGATTTTCATTGATAATTCCTGGTGATTGGGAAGTGGAAACTGGAAACAAAGACAAAGGATCAGACATTGGAAATGATGGCCTTGGTGAAACAATGCCAGAAAGTGCATTTTAGAATTCTGCAAGACCAACAATTTATGGGTCAAAGATATCTGTTTTCAACAACATAATTGACAACTATACACATGGAACTCACCAGCTGGATTGCTGCATAGGAATCAAATCTACTCTACCTAAGGGAAAAGGCAATGCAAAGTCTCAATATAATCAGTTAAGACAAAGCCAGGGGCCAATTGCAGAACAAAGCATCAATTGCTTGTGTACAAGCTCAAGTTGAAGCTCATGGAAATCAAAAAAAGCGCATGAGAGCCAAATGCCTTGAATACATCCTGCCTGAATTTTGAGACGCACTGAGCACTAATGATCAAAGACCAGAAGAGTTGTGGGAAGTCATCAAGGACAGTATTTATGAAGAAAGTTAAAGGTCATTAAAAAGACAGGAAAGAAGGAAAAGACCAAAATGAATGTCAGAAGACTTTGAAACTTGTTCTTAATCTTAAGTATAGAGTAGCTAAAACGAACAGAAGAAGTGCTGAAGGACATAAGTTTCCAAAGGGCAGCTCAAGAACACAAGCTGAAGTATTATGATGAAATATGCAAGACTTAGAATGTGAAAATCCTAAGGGAAGAACATAGTTGGTGTCTTACAAGGTGAAAATAGTGAAGATACTATTCAAGTCTCAAGTTGCATTATAAAGGATTCTAAGTATAAAAAGGCATCAGCAGAAGATAGGAGAAGATGGGAGGAATACACCAAGTCACTGTACCCAAAAGAATAGTGATGGTGGTGGTAGTGTGCTGTGAAGTTGGTTCCGACTCCTGGTGACCCTGTACAGGGTTTCCAAGGCTGTAAATCTTTATGGGGGCAGAAAGCCTCATCTGTCTCACGCAGAACAGCTGGTAGTTTTGAACTGCTGACCTTGAGATTAGCAGACCAATAACATAGAATCAAGAGCTGATGGTACTCACCATAGAAAGCTTATAAGTCTGTCTTCTGCCTATAAGTGATTGGAATGCCTAAAATGGGGCTACAACGTGTCCAGTGAAGGAGGCTTCCTGCGGAGTTTCTGCAATACATAAGACTATAGGTGGAAGCCTGAACCACATCCAGATCTCCAGAGATGGGAAATTCCCACTTGAAAGGACAAGCAGACCAGCCTGGAGTGGCTAGAAGAACAGAAGATACTTCTTGAAAGAAAGACCTACAGGAAAAATATAAAACAACATAGGCAGACCAACTGTTACTACAAGAACAAGCAACTTGCTTGCCCAGGAAACATCAAGGCAAGTGGTCGGGTCCCCTCAGTGCAAACCCCCTTCCAAGACTAAGACTCAATGGGAATACACGCTCTGATTGGTGACCACGCTCGACACCTATAAGGGGAAGTGAGGGAAAAACAGCAATGAAGTGGTGAGCTAAACCCTACAACGTTCAATAGACTTCTGTGAACCCGGGTGAAGACCTGGTTGGCCCGAATGGGGCAAGACCTGGGGATTCTTGGGCCCAGAGTTAGTGACATAGCCACAGAGGACTAGAGTGGAGAGTGGAGAGTGAAAAAAAAGTTATTCTCATACAATTTGATGAACTTGACCTACACCTATGGAAGCAGTAGCTCAAAAGAGGGAACAAACCATTACAGCAAGAACCATTCCCACCCCCTCCACACACATAGTAGACAGGGATGGGCAACTTGGACATTGGCTACCCAAAATGGGAGGTGGAGTGCTACAGAGGCAAGAAGTGACTGGCTTACAAGCTTTCAAGAGGGAACCTAGATCCAGAGGGCCTGGAGGAAGGTGGAATCTCCAGTGAGTGGTGTTCAATCTGACTAGGCGGGGCTGATGCAATGAAATACAGACGGGTCTCTTGTGATACAATAGCGAATAATTGTTATCAGGACTGTTTGTGAGGGTCGGAAATGTAAAGGTAGATGTTTTATAGCAAGGAGGGGAGTGATTAACTTTTCAGTCTAGGAGCAGAGGTCCCTAGAACCATCAAGGGAGAAAAGCAGAGAGTGGGACCCTACCCAGAGAAGCAGTGATGCCTGAAATGGAGACAGAAATGATGACGTGGAGCGATGGAGCAGCTGGAGACTTTAGATCCAGAGAGGGAGAGCGACTGTGTGCTGAAGACCTGCGGGGTATGGGGGAAGATTGCATGGAGGGGATTGTAACCATGGCAATGAGACGATATACGGTAGAATGAATGTAAATTAATGTTCTCCCATGTAAACTATCACATAATTCACAATAAAACATTTAAGAAAAACAAGAGCTGATGGTACTTAAGGAAGAAGTTCAAGCTGCACAGAAGGCATTGGTGAAAATCAAGACTCAGGAATTGATGGGATATCAATTGACATTCTTCCAGAAATGAATGCATCCTTGGAAGCGCTCCTTTATCTATGTCAAGAAACTTGGAAGACAGCCTCTTGGCTAATTGACTTGGAAGACATCCATATTCATGCACATTCTAAAAAAGGTGATCAAACAGAAGGCAGCAATTATCTAATAGTTTCATTAATAACACATGCAAGAAAAATTTTGCTGAAGATCATTTAAAAATGAATGTAAAAAAAATAAAAATAAAAATGAATGTAGCCGTATTTTGACGGAAAGCTGCCTGAAGTTCATGCTGAATTCAGCATAGGAGATGGGTCAAAAGATACTACGGCTGATGTCAGATGGATCTTGGCTGAAAGCAGAGAATATAAGAAAGATATTTATTTACCTGCATTTTGTCATCTACACAAAGGCATTTGACTGTGTGGATGGATCATAATTGTGCTCATGTGGAACCTGTATATGAATCAAGAGGTAGTCATTTGAGAAAAGCAAGGAGATATTCCATGGTTTAAAAGAGGACGGGGTATATGGCAGAGTTGTATCCTGTCACCTTATTTATTCAACATATATGCCAACCAAATAATCCATAAAGCTGGACTGTATGAAGAAAACCTCAGCATCAGGATTGAAGAAAGAGTCATTAACAGCTGTGATATGTAGATGACACAACCTTGTTTGTGGAAAATGAAGATGACTCATAAAGTTCAAAGACTACATCTGAACATGAAGGTAATAAAAGTCTATCCTCACAACTGGACTAATCTGATAAATTTAACATACTCTTCTGTCCCAGTTGTATAGAATGCATAGACTAGCAGTATTATCATCTGCCACCTTCTTCAAATCTCCTTTTGCTGTTTATTGGTGGAAAAATTAGGAAAATAATGGTTTTTGTTCACCTGGGTATCGATTAGGTTCTCACTTCTGAAATAATCTGGAAATCATGAAAAGCTTCTACCCTTTTCTGTGCCTTTATAAATGTTCTTATCCCTTTCTGCCTTATCAATTCCTGTATTATTAAACAAACAAACAAAGAAACAACACTCACCTTATTTATTCACCCAAGGAATACATGTTGTGTAGCTACTATGAGGTAAACATAGAGCAAATTCTGAGAATGCGGAAATGAATAAACATGGATAAGCATCTCTGCTTCCATGGACTACAGGGAATCAGAAAATGTGATAAGAGTGTGTAAAAGAGCTAGGGGAAGAGTTCCAGGGAATTCAATCCATGAGATAAATATTAATGTGAATCATCATAAAAAATATTGACTTCGGTGTTGCTATCTGGAAATTGCTTAATTCCAAAAGCTAAACTGAAAATATATTTCCGTGACAAGCAACGTTTAGAAAGAACAGACCGTGACATTCACACGATACAGTCCTTTCAAGTTGCAAGTGGCAGCAAGCTCCATGATAAAGTGCGCTCGGCCACTTTCTTCTTTAATGGTCCACTGTTCACTTGTATGGCTGCTGACTGTTCTCACGCCCTTTCCTCTGGTCTCTGTTTCCTTCCTGAACAGGGCGAATAGGTCGGGTAAATACCCCATGTACAGAAGCCATTTATGTCATTTCCACTCTGAAAGGACTCATCTCTAGGAAGCGATATTGAGAGGCAAACTCGAGGAAATGCTGTTGTATTACCAAGCCCGCGGGTGGACTGGCTTCATCTGTAGAGGCGATTTTTCCTGGCCTGGTAGAAAGTGTTTATTTCCTTTCCCTTGACCCTTGACCTGGCTTTCCAGAGCACAGTCACTCTGGGTTGGCATGATCTGATTCATGGCTAAGAGACGTGAAATGAGCAGGCATTCATTCAGACTTGCTCTGAGTACGGCGTGTTGATTCCGAAGACGTGGGAGACCAGGTGGACGCCTATGAGTGCCACCTGAGGAGCCAAGAGAGCGACGTTTCTTTCCCTTCTCCCTATCCTTGGATTGTAGGGTTCTCAGGAGAAACAGAAGCAGTGAGACAGATATAGAGGGAGAGAGAAAGAGGGAGAGAGATTGTTTCATTTTGGAGGATTTGGCTCACTCAAGTGTGGGGGGCTGACAAGGCAAAAATCCGTACGTCAGGCAACAGACTGGAAATTCTGGCAGTCTTGTGTTCCAAAATCCACAGGTCAGGAAATGGGAGAGCAAGCGGAATTCTGGCAAGATGTCTATTTATTGTCTGGAGACAGACTCCTCCCTCAGGAAACCTCCCTTTATGATCCTGAGTCCTTCAACTGATTGAATCAGGCCCACGTAAGTTATTGAAAATAATTTAAGGCCAAATGATTTCATCACAGAAGCTCTAGTGTCACAGTGATCAAGCGCTCAGCTGCTAACTCAAAGGTAGGTTTAGACCCACCAGTCTCTCCACCAGAGAAAGATGTGGTGATCTGCTTCGGTCAATAGTTAAACCTGGAAAAGACTACGGGCAATTCTACTCTGTTCACTAGGGTCCACTATGAGCAGGAATCAACCAGATATCAGCGACACTAGTTCGGTTTTGAGTTTAATTGAATTATATGCAAATCTGTCATCAGACTTCTGGTGTGGCGCTCTAAGATCAGTACTGGACTGTGAACCACAAGGACCACAAAGTCAGCAGTTCAAACCCATACAGGGTCGCTATGAGTGGGAACTGACTCAACAGCACTTAACAGCAACAACAAATATGTCATAGCCATAGACTAATGTTTAACAAACAACTGAACATATAGTTAATGACACACAATAGTAAATATCACACCCTAGATTGTTGAATCACCCTCCAAGGAGTCCCAGCAAACAATTCAACTGAAACCACGTTAGGCAAGGACTTTGTGCTGTCTCCAGACCTCTAGAAAAGCTCTTTCTGCCAGGACTGGGTGGCAGTAGAAGAAGGAGAGATTGTCTTTCAAGATGCTCCTTTAAGTTGTTTTGAGATGTGGTTCAAGGGTATTTGTTGACTCAACACTGAGAACCAGCTATTACCAAGAATAATAACTAGCATTTGTAAATCTCCGGATTGACAGTTTGCAAAGCACTTTCAAGTATGATTTGATCCTTGGAACAACTGTGTATCTCCTGTAAAAATACGAGAATGATAATACCTGTTCATTAAGGGTCTTGGGAGGATTAAATGAGATAATATAGGTCCAAGTGTCTAGCCCAGTGTCTGGTGAGTGGGAGACGCTGCCTAAACAGGAACTTCTGTAATGATGTAGACAACAAGTCCATGAGACATTCAATAGGGTGCCTGTGGTCAGAGAGATCAAGCCCAGGGACTGATTACCATCTTTGGTTAAGGCAGAGGGAGCTATGGTGCAAACAGGCCACATTTCAAAAAAAGCAACAAGAAGGAACGAGAGCTTGCATGATAGGGAGATAAAGTGCCTTTGCCTTAACTTTTGATGCACAGACTCCCTGGGCTTGGCAAACACGTTTCCTGCAAAATGCTGACTATGTTTCAAAAGGATCTGCTTTCCCTTGGAGTATGAACAGAGTAAAGGACTAAAAATACAAAGTTGAAATACAGGCAGTCCTGGTATGGAGCTGTAGGATAAGCACTGGACTGCTAAGCGCAAGGTCGGTGGTTCTCTATGAGTTGGAACTGATTCAATGGCGCTCTATACATAAGGAGCTCTGGTGGTGTTGTGGGTTAGTTAGGTGTTAGGTGCTAACTAAAAGGTCGAAAGCTCAAATACACCAAAAAGACGAAGCTTCCATATACATCTGTTGTTGTTGTAAGGTGCCATCAAGTCAACTCCGACTCATAGTGACCCTATGCACAACAGAACAAAACACTGCCCAGTCCTTCACTATCCTCTCAATTGTTGTTATGATTGAGTCCACGGCTACTGCCATTGTGTCAGTCCATCTCCTTAGTAGCCTTCCTCTTTTTCCATGACCCTCCACTTTACCAAGCATGATGCCCTTCTCTAGGACATGATGTCCTTCTGATAACATGTCCAAAGTATGAGAGACAAAGTCTCGCCATCCTTACGTCTAAGGAGCTGCACTTCTTCCAAGTTTTCTGGCAGTCCATAGTGCTCTCAATATTCTTCTCCAACACCATAATCCAAATGTATTGATTCTTCTATGGTCTTCCATCAGTGTTGGTTGTGGAGCCAAGAAAAATGAGGTATTTGACAACTTCAATCTTATCTCCATTTATCATGATGTTATTTATTGGTCCAGTGGTGAGGATTTTTGTTTTCTTTACATTGAGGTGCAATCCATACTGAAGACTTTGATCTTCATCAGTATTTGATCTATCATCTGCATATCACAAATTGTGAACGAGTCTTCCTCTAATCCAGATGCCACATTCTTCTTCATATAATCGTGTTTCTCAGATTATTTTCTCAGCCTACAGACTGAATAAGTATGGTGAAAGGACATAACCCTAGAAAACACCTCTCCTGATTTTAAACCATTCCGTGTTTCCTTGTTCTATTCTAACAACTGTCTCTTGGTCTATGTACAAGTTCCTCATGAGCACAATTAAGTGTTCTGGAATACACATTCTTCGCAATGTTATCTATAGTTAGTCATGATCCATATAGTCGAAGGACTTCACATAGTCAATAAAACACAGGTAAAAATCTTTCTGGTATTCTCTGATTTCAGTCAAGATCTATCGGACATCAGCAATGATATCCCTCATTCCACATACTCTTCTGAATCTGGCTTGAACCTCTGGAAGTTTTCTGTCAATTACTGTCGCAGCAGCTGTTTTTGAATTATCTTTTGCAAAATTTTACTTGCATGTGCTATCTCGTATGATGATTTCTGCATTCCGTTGGGTCACCTCTCTTTGGAATGGGCACAAATATGGATCTCTTCCAATCAGTTAGTTGGCCAAGTAGCTGTCTTCCAAATTTCTTGAGTGCCTCCAGCGAGCATCAGATTATTGAAACATTTCAATTTGTGTTCTGTCAATTCCTTGAGCCTTGTTTTCCGTCAATGCCTTCAGTGCACCTTGGACTTCCCTTCAGCACCATTGGCTCTTGATCATATATGCTATGCTACCTGTTGAAATGGTTGACCATCGACCAACTCCTTTTTTTTTTTTTTAATTCCCCACTGTTTAAGGAATTTTATAATCCAAATTATGTTCCTTGACATTCTGAGCTATTCCACAGTAAAAAATTACAAAATCAAAGAAAGGAATGTTTAAAATTTTTGTACTTTGCTGAAAATTCTTTTTCCCAGAGTCCATAAAATACTAATTTGTGCTTTTTTTTTATTTTACGATTTTTTGTATTTTGTTTTGAAATGAATACGTAATCTAGGACTAACATTATTTGCTAGACCTAGCATCTGCTCAAATACGTAAGGTTCAAAGTTACCTTTCCTTACTTATTTGGTATTTTGCAACGCTTTTTCCCACAATATTTAAAGTTTTTCATTGTTTAGGTATTTTTCTTCAGTGAAGCATGAGTTTCTTTCTGTGGTCCCCGATCATTTTAAACAGTTGAAACAACAATGGCACTGTTAACAGCTTGTAGTATAGCTACAGCTTCATCAACCTTAGAACAGAGAGACTCCCGTCACTCAAGCATATGAAGAAGTTCGGAATTATCAGTCTCCAACAAGATGTCAGCTTGAGGACTAAGGTGCGCCTGACACAAGCCATGGTATTTTCAATAACCTCATATGCATGCGAAAGCTGGACAGTGTATAAGGAAGACCGTAAAAAAAAATGATGCATTTGAGTTATGGTGTTGGAGGAGAATATTGAAAGTGCCGTGGGCTGCCAAAAGAACAAACAGATCTGTGTTGGAAGAAGTGTAGCCAGAGTGCTCCTTGGAAGCCAGGATGGCCAGACTTCATCTCTCATACTTGGGACATATTGTTAGGAGGGACCAGTCGCTGGAGAAGTATATCATGTTTGGTAGGGTGGAGCGTCAGAGAGAAAGAGAAAGACTCCCTGCGAGATGGATTGGCAAAGTGGCAGCATCAATGGGCTCAATTGTGGCAACAATTGTGAGGTTGGCCCACGACCGGGCAGTGTTCCATTTTGTTGTGCAGAGGGTTGCTTTGAGTCGGTACCAACTTGATGGCACCTAACAACAGCTACAACAACAAACAACCTACCCATGATTTTACCAGCAAGAGTAGGCTGAGTGGCTTGAATAAGAGGAAACAGCCGTTCACCCAACATTTGCTTTTGCTCTTGAGGAGGGGCAGATGCCAACATGGAAGCAGTCAAAGATTCCTGACCTTGTACATGGTGACTTGTAGCTATGCATCAAGATGTTGTTGAGGATTGTGAACTTCTGCAATGTATTTATTTATGCTGGGGAACAATGCAGACAACCGGGGTCACTGCAGTAGCAGTAGTTGCAGGATGGGGACCCAGGGTCTGTGTTGATGTGTTCGCAACATGCTGTGTTGACATAACATGAAACCTGTGAAGAAGCTGGTGTCATAGTACTAAATGGTGGTCTAGGAGCAGTTAGGCAGATAGTACTGGGCATAGTTTGGAATGGATAAGGTCTGGCATCCTGAGCAGTCCAATAAGGACTGCGACTAATTCTTTTTGATCCAGTGACTCTGTATTCTTGCCATCTTCTTTTGATGTTTCCTGCATCATTCAATATTTTGCCCAGAGACTCTTTCAGTATTTCAAGTTGAAGCTTGAATTTTTTCTTCAGTTCTTTCGTCTTGAGAAATGATTAAGGTGTTTTTCCCTTTTGATTTTCTAATGACAGGTTTTTTTGCATGTTTCATTATAATACTTGACTTTGTTTTCTTGATCTGCCCTTCAAAAATTTCTGTTCAGGTTCTTTACAGCCTCATTTTTTTCTAGTAATTTTAGCTTCTCTACACACAAGAGCAAGTTTCAGAGTCTCTTCTGACAACGATTTTGGTCTTTTTTTTTTTTCTTCTCTTTCCTGTCTTTTTAATGACCTTATGCTCTCTTCCTGCATAATGTTCTTGATGTCATCCCACTTTGGTCAGTAATGTCTAATGTATCAAATCTGTTCTTGAGACGGTCTCTAAATTCAGGTGGGATGTATTCAAGGTCATAGTTTGGCTCTCATGGACTTGTTTTCCTTTTTTTTCAGCTTCAGCCTGAACTTGCATAGGAGCAATTGAGCAACTGATGGTCTGTCCCACAATCTGTTCCTGGCCTTGTTTTGCCAGTGACATTGAGCTTCTCCACTGTGGCTTCAATCAAATGGATGTAGTCAATTTGATTCTTGTACCTTCCATCTGTTGAAAAAAGGCATTTGCAATGAAGAATTTATTGGTCTTGCAAAATTCTATCATGCAATCTCCAGCATCACTTCTGTCACCAACGCCATATTTTCCAACTACAGATCCTTCCTCTTTCTTTCCAACTTTTGCAGTCCAATCACAAATAATTATCAATGCATCTTGATTTCATGTTTGGTCAGTTTCAGACTGAAGAAGTTTTTAGAATCCTTCAGTTTCATCATCACTGGCTTTAATGGTTGGTACGTAAATTTGAATAACAGTAGTATTAACTTGGATATTATCCTATCACAGACAGCATGGCACTTCAAGATAGATTTTGAAATGCTCTTTTTGACGATGAATGTGATGCCATTCCTCTTGGATTTGTGGTTTCAAGCATAGTAAATCCTATGACTGTTGGATTCAAAATAGCCAATGCCAGTCCATTTCGACTCACTCATGCCTTGCATATTGATCTTTTTGTGTTCCATTTCATTTTTTATAGCTTCCAATTTTCCTAGATTCGTACTTCATACATTCCACATTCTGATTATTGATGGAGTCTGCAGCTTCTTTTTCACGTTTTGAGTTGTGCCTCATCAGCAAATGAAGGTCCAGAAATCTTTGCTCTAATCACATCATTATGGTCAATTCTACTTTGAGGAGGCAGCTCATCCCCAGCTATATTTTGAGTGTCTTCCAACCTAAAGTGCTCATCTTCTGGCCCTGTATCTGACAGTGTTCTGCTGCTGTTAATAAGGTTTTCAGTGGCAAAACATTCAGAAGTATTTTGCCTCCCCTTTATCCTGCCTAGTCTGCCTTAGTCTGGAAGCTCCACAGAAGCCTGTCCACCATGAGTGACCCTCCTGGTATTTAAAATGCCGGTGACATAGCTTCCAGCATCACAACACCACACAAGCCACCACAGTTTGACAAATCCATAAAGATTATTAACAGTCTCAGATATCCTGTAGCGCAGTTCTACTCTGTCCTATAGGATGCTTGTGAGTTGGAATTGACTTGACAGCCATCGGTTTGTTTGGGGGTTTTGGTATACCTATGTGCTTAAGTGAATGAATGAATCTCTGATGATCTCTGAGTTCATTTCATCACCTTCAACACAGTTTTTTTATTTTCCCTGACAAAAATTTAAATGCAAGTTTTGGCCTATGCTTTGGACATTTCAAATCTCTTAAGAGACTTAAA
This sequence comes from Chrysochloris asiatica, assembly GCF_000296735.1. NCBI lineage: Eukaryota > Metazoa > Chordata > Mammalia > Afrosoricida > Chrysochloridae > Chrysochloris > Chrysochloris asiatica. The sequence continues at coordinate 27,158,142 of NW_006408536.1, forward strand.
TGAGTTTGTTCTCATGTATATTGAGTTATTCTTGGCAAAGCCAAGATGCAAATAAAAATGGTCAAGACCTGTTAGGCAATAGCAAAGCTCTTTGGTCTGTTACCCATTCCAGTTTTGTTCTTGTGGGATTGCATATCCCTCCGAATTACAGGCTTAAATTTGTCTCTTAGATCAGCACTTCTCAAACGGTAGTGCACACAAACCACTTGGGAGTCTGACTAAAAGGCAGAGTCTGATGTAGTAGGTCGAGGGCAGTTTTGGAGTCTAACTTCAACTTGTGCCCTGGCCTTGCCAATTTCAAATTGTATGAATTTAGGTTAAGGAAAAAACAAAACAAAACTAACTTCTCTAAGCTCCCTAAAAGAGAGATAATAATACAGGATTAAAGCCCACAGTGCTTGATCCATGGGTAGCCCTAAACAAAGGTTAATGGTTCCTCTCTCCATTATTGCTATCGGTGTCAATTCTAACTCACAACAACACCATAGGACAGAATAGAACTGCTCCAAAGGGCTCCTGGGCTGTAACCTTTATGGGGTAGATCACCAGAAATTTCTTCCACGGAGCACTACTGGGTACATACTGCCAACCTTTCAGTTAGCAACGCAATGCTTAACCACTGTGCCCCCAGGGTTCCTTTTCTTCCTCTACTAACTCCTGATTATTTTACAAGGACGAACTCAAGAGTCACCATGGACTATCTACTTTAACTTTTCCTAGACAGAGTCTCTAATCTCGGAAATTCTCTGTCCTCTTTACTACACCACACCACACCACTCATGCGCAAATCTTCCCTCCCTAATCACTTGTGAATTTCTTGAGGAAAAACTGTATCTTTTTGTTCTTTTGTATCTGATTGCTTATTTTTCAATGACCACAGAACATCTTAAAAAGCTGTTGTTGTTGTTGTTGTGAAGCGCTGTCGAGTCAATTCCAACCCATAGCGACCCTGTATCTGGTTTCCAAGGAGCAGCTGATGAGCTTGAACCACCGACCTTGCAATTCAAACAACTTTGCTTTTTTTATTTGTGGCCATTAGCCCAAAGAGCCACACCAGGACTCCTGGTACAAGGTATTTAATTAGGAATGTAGTTGTTGAAACAAATAGCATGATCAGTAATAATTTAAATCATAATATAATCAAATTATTGTTGTTGTTGTTGTTGTTAAGTGCCATCGAGTCGGGTCCGACCCATAGCGACCCTGTACAGGGTTTCCGAGGGTGTAAATCTTTACGGGAGTAGAAAGCCTCATCTTTCTCCCGCGGAGCGGCTGGTAGTTTCGAACCGCTGACCCTAAGGTTCGCAGCCCGATTCGTAACCACTACGCTACCAGAGCTCAAATTATAGACTCTACTATTTAGGTATGGTCCTTAGAATGGTCCTTAGAAACAAAGATGTCCCTGGAGAAGGACATCGAGCTTGGTACAATGGAGGGTCAACAAGAAAGAAGAAGACCCTTACTGAGATGAATTGACACAATGGCTCCCAACAATGGACTCAAACAAAGCAACAGTTATTTAGAAGTGACAGGATCAGGTAGTGTTTCATTCTTGTAGTACATAGGGTCTCTATGAGTTGAAACTAGCTCAAGGATGCCTAACAACAATTATTTAGGTAGAATTTGCACATCAGATAAAAGCCCACCAGTCATTTATTGGAATTTCGAATATGTAAGTGAGCAAAATTGCCTTGCAAGTGTATGCGTCATTTCAGAATCTACAAATTAGTTCCTAAAGATTGCCTTCAAGAAAGAATTATTAAGAGACCATCCACTTCACAAAGTCTTTACATCAGGCAGATGTGAGAAAATATTTGTCATTCACAAGGAGCAGGCCAAATGATACATACATGTATGTTGTTGTTAAGGAGCTCTGGTAGCGTAGTGGTTATGAATCGAGCTGCGAACCAGAAGGTCAGCAGTTTGAAACTACCAGTTACTCCATGGGAGAAAGATGAGGCTTTCTGCTCCCGTAAAGATTTACAGCCTAGGAAACCCTGTACAGGGTCGCTGTGAGTCAGAACCTTCCTTGAAGCAGGATGATGAAAAGCCATGAGGACTTTAGGGTAAATGTGACTAGTTGTCATCGAGTCAGTTGCAGTTCCTGGTGACCTCATATGTATCAGAGTAGAACTGTGCTCCGTTGTATTCTTACTTGAATGAGTTTTCACAAGTAGATCACCATGTCTTTCTTCTGAGGTGTATCAGGATGGACTCGAATCTTCAACCTTTTTGTTAGGAACCAAGTGCTCAAACCCTTTTCACCACTCAGGGTAAACTTAGCAATAGACAGTGTAACTTGATTTAAACCAGTGGTTTTCAACTGAGGCCTTTTTGTTTGTTTGTTTGTTTGTTTTGGATCACAACTGGGGTGGGGTGGGGGTGAGGAGCTGCTCCAGGCATATAGTAGGTGGAAACCAGGGCCTTCTGCGCACCATCCTCCAATGCACAGCACGGCTCCCATCACAGAGAAGGATCTGGTCCCAAATGTCAGTAGTGAGTTAAACCAAAGCGGTGTTGCCAACAACATCATACAGGGAAATGTTCCGTGTCACTCTTGGAGACATTTACTTGTTTGTACGGCCTCTAAACCCAAATTTATTTGGGGCTGTCGAAAGCACAGGCCCTGAGGAGGCCCCCTCCTGACATCTGTGGGTGAGCTGAATGGCAGGCTGGCAGCTTGGCAGCCACCCCCAAGCTCTGTGAGCGGCAGCCTTCTGCCCCCCAGCCCTAGCCTGGCTCTTGGCGCAGTCTCCGCCCACACATGCCGCCCTTCTGGCTGTTTCAGCAATCTCGAAACCTCCAAAGGCTTATTAAATATTCTTTAATCCCTTCCCAAAACACTGTTTAGGTGCACTTGATCTGAGCTGCGATCCCCCAGATTTCCTCGGGTTTGCAGCTCATTTTCAGGACTACCTTCCAGGTGTAGCTGTCTGTGTCCAAGACAGAGCTTGGGGCCGCCATCCAAGTGGGAAATCTGCTGAGAGAGTGGCTGCCAGCTGAGGTTGAAACCCACCAGCTGCTCCTCCGAAACCCTATGCAGGGTCCTTATGAGTCGGAACCAACTAGGCGGCACTCAACAACAACAACAACACAACATAGTAAAAGCCAATTGTTTCCATAGATCAAAAGCTTACTGGTTAAATCTGCCAGTCTATTTTCAATCTGTCTTCCAAACAAACAGTTTATATTTATCAAGCATTGTGCCTTTATCTATACAAAACTGCAGATCCTAAACTCACGTTGGGGGCTTTGGAATGACATGAAGCAAATATGAATCTGCAGTCCCGAGGCTGAAGTTATTTAACCATCATTTCCAAGCATTTGTTCCTGTAGACAGATACTGTTTGTTTCATAAGAAGATCTTTCATGTATGTACACATTGAGCTAGAAGGGCCCATGATTGTTTAGTGCAAGGTGGGGCTTCTTCAAGGAAGTGTCTAAGGTTAGAAAAAATGCAGGAGGGAAGAATACTCTGGAAGTATGACTTTATCCCTCTCACGTACGTGAAATATATAGCCCTGAGCGATTTCATGAAATAAAGTGTTCCAAAGGAGTGTTCTAGAAGATGAGTGATGTGATTTAGTGCCAAGTGGTTCTTCTGATGAGGAAGTGTTAAGACAAGCTGCTAAGAGTTGAAGTGATCTTTATCCATATAAGTTCTGGTCTTGAGGTTGTCTTTGTAGAATAGACAATGTTGTTGTTGTTGGATGCTGTTGAGTCAATTCCAACTCATAGTGACCCCATGTGACAGAGTCGAGCTGCCCCCATAGGGTTTCCTAGGCTGAAATCTCTATGGGAACCAATGGCCAGGTCTTTTGCCTGTGGAGGCACCCGGGGGGTTTGAGCCACCAACATTTCAGTTAGCTAGCAGCCAAGTGCTATTCATCATTGTGCCACCAAGCCTCTTGGAATAGACAATAGGTATAGAAAATGCTATTTAAAATATAAGTTTGCTTCTTTCTTTCACACTACTTTACAAAAACAACCATAAAGAAAACGCAGTTGGTAATAGATGCCTTTGAACCTTGGAATGATTGATTATTTATAAATTGCTGCAAATGAGATGCAAATCATTTTCACAAAACAAAAATTTATCTAAGTAATAAATTTAATGGAACCAAAGCCAACAGGCAGTGTGTGTAGGTAGCATTTTGGGCATGTCCCAAAAGTATGTGGCAGGTAACTCCATGTTGTTGTTGTTAAGTATGTTGTTGTTATGTGCCATGGAGTCGGTTCTGACCCATAGCGACCCTGTACAGGGTTTCTGAGGCTGTAAATCTTTACGGGAGCAGAAAGCCTCATCTTTCTCCTGCGGAACAGGTGGTAGTTTTGAACTGCTGACCCTGAGGTTAGCAGCCCAATTCGTAACCACTACGCTACCAGATTGGGCTGCGAACCTTAAGGTCAGCGGTTCGAAACTACCAGCCGCTCCGCGGGAGAAAGATGAGGCTTTCTACTCCCGTAAGGATTTACACCCTCGGAAACCCTGTACAGGGTCGCTATGGGTCGGACCCGACTCGAAGGCACTTAACAACAACAACAACAACGCTACCAGAGCTCCTTATGGGGCCTGACAATTTGTCTTATAAAATCTTAAAGAACCATGGGAGTCCCAAAAGAGTACACCCTCATTTGGGAATTCCATTTAAAATGCCTTGACATTATTAAAAAAAAAAAAAAAATTTTTTTTTCTTAAAGGTCTGATTATCTAAAATGTTGTTGTTGTTATGTGCCGTGGTGTTGGTTCCGACTCACAGCGACCCTGTACAGGGTTTCCGAGATATGAGAGAAGAAAGCCTCATCTTTCTCCCGTGGAACAGCTGGTAGTTTCGAACTGCTGACCTTGTGGTTCGCAGCCCAATTTGTAACTTCTACGCTACCAGAGCTCCTTGATTATCTAAAATTGTTGTTGGTGTTAAGTGCCGTCAATTCGATTCCGACCCATAGCGACCCTGTATAGGGTTTCCAAGGAGCAGCTGGTGAGCTTGAACCACTGCCCTTGCGGTTCAAACCGACTATGCAGTCCAGCGCATGAACCCACCATGAACCATAAGGGTTCTGTTCAAATAGTCCAGGTGACGAACATTAACTCTGCTAGTGCCAAGGGTCTCTAGCTACACATACCAAGACACCCCCTGCCTCTTCCTATAGTTGGGACTTCAGTCAGAAAAGAGTCGTGAATTTCCTTAGAAGGAAAATGTCATCAGGACAGGACCCATGTGGTTCTTTCTCCCAGTGGATTAAAAGTATCTAACGCCATGCTTGCCACACAGCAGAGTCTCAGCAGGGTGGGTGGGTGAGAGGGCAAGTGGATGAAGGAATGGCTGGGTGGTAGCTTCTGCAGAGTTTGGAAAAATAATTTGGTACCTTAGACCCAAATCCTGAGAATGAATTTACGGGATGCAGAATGTTTGTACAACCCAGTTCCGCCAAAGGGGCACTTCTGGTTCCATTGAGATGTTTCTGGTCCAAAGACTTGGCATTGTGACATCTGATGGAAGATACCAAATGCAATAGGTCTACTGATTGCCTTCGCCACCAGCAAACCCCGATTCTCTCTTGGGCATGGGTTGAAAACAAAGACTTCCCTTCAAGACAGATACTACCACACATCAGCAGACAAAAGAGAAACCACAGAGCTCAAGTAGAGGTAATAGTTTCCCTCCACTACCAGTGGAGAATACTGAAAGTTCCACAGGCTGCCAAAAGAACCAATAGATCTGTTTTGGAAGAAGTACAGCCAGAATGCTCCTTGGAGGCCAGGATGGCCAAACTTCATCTCTCATACTTCGGACATATTGTGAGGAGGGACCAGTCGCTGGAGAAGGATATCATGCTGGGTAGGGTGGAGGGTCAGAGAAAAAGAGGAAGACCCCCAACGAGATGGATTGGCCAAGTGGCAGCATTGATGGACTCAAGTGTGGCAATGATAGTGAGGTTGGCCCAGGATCGGACACTGTTTCGTTCTGCTGTGCATGGAGTCGCTATGGGTCGGTACCGACTCGATGGCACCTGACAACAACCACAACCACCAGTACCACCCTCCTGGAGTAATTCACAGCTGATGATGACAGCCTCTCAATAACTGAATTCACCAACTTTATACTGAAATCTGAAGAAAATATTCTGGAATGTTCTCTGAAGCAGGCCCTCAATCTTTTGATAACTAAGAACACATACCATGACAAATAAAACTAAAGTTTAAGTTGTCAGTTGACAGGCATTTTCTTTCTGTTAGTCCTAAAATACAATGAGGGCTTTAAAATGTGGAGACTAAAGAGGTTTTACATTCTTTGAACTGTGTAGTAGAGCCAAGTATATAAGCTAAGCAGCTCCGGAAATGCAGTAAGCCTGGAATTACAGTTTAAAGAGCATCCTTTTGGACCAGCTCTATAGAAATGTGAAAGCAAAGTGCAAAAGTGTGTTTATTTTACAAAATGTAAAAATCTCAAGGATGAATTTACGGAGCACATGGAGAATAAATAGACAGACTAACACAGACACAGTTTCATGGGAGAAGAATTTTACTTCAAAGATTTTGGAGATGCTCTGTTGCTAGATATTTCCATTGGATTTTCCAGGCATACATTTTCTGCACCTAAGAGTCAAATCTATCAGGGAGTTTCAGCCCCATTAATGGAACATACTGTGGACTGCAGAGTAGCTTGGGTGGTGTAAGTGGTCAAAATGCTCGGCTGCTAACAGAAAGGTTGGAAGTTTGAGTCCTCCGAGAGGTGCCTTGGAAAGAAGACCTGACAGACTAATCCCCCCAAGTCAGTCATCCACTGAAGAAAGACCCTATGGTACGCAGTTCGACTCTGACCTATGATGGGGCTTCAAAAAGTTGTGCAAAACTCCCTTAATCGTTTTACCCATATACTTTGAATTTCGTTTTTCCCATGAAGTTTTTGAAGCGTCCTCGTATATGGCGGTTGTTACAAGCTGGAATTGACTTGAAGCAACTGGGGTGGGGGGCAATAACTAGATTGTGGTTTTATGGCACAGCATGGAATTGTGCAAAATCAATGGCCATGCAAAATGGTTAACAGACTTCTGGATTCTATCAATTACATCCTTCAGAGAATTGTAACAAAAATTAAATACTGCAAATGTACAGCTGGGTGTCAGTGTGTATGTGTCAGGGTTGGGGCAGGGAGTATGACAAAAAAAGCCACCAAAAAAATCCTTCAATTGTATATATTACAACTATTAACATGCTTTAAAGGGTTTTTTTTTAAAGGCTGTGATGAATCTAAATTGACCATGTGCATGCTGTCTTTGGCAATCATATGGTTTTCCAAAACAATTATAGAAAGTAAAGAAACATTTTCTCATTGCTATAAGTGTATACAATGTCTCTATAGGGTACTTTATGTTGGTGGATTAAATATTCAGGCCCTAAAAAAAAAAAAAAAAAAAGTTATAGCTCATTACACAACAATGTTGTCCAGTAGTAAGACACGCAAGAGTCATGGACTGGAGGTGGGAAGTTAAGATGTGATCAATGTGGCAATTTAACATCAGAAATGGTGTCTGGACAAAAAGCTCAAGAATAAAGGAGGTAAAGTTGAACCTTAGTGGCTCTCATACTTCACTTGCTTCTACTATTATAACAAGTTTATAATGAAACACAACATTAAAAATATATATATCATCGATACAATATACCAAGCCAGGTTTACAGGACAGTAAGGAGCCCTAGTGGCACAGTAGGTTAAGCTACTAACTGATTGGTCAGTGGTTTGAACCCACCAGCCACTCTGCAAGAGAAAGACGAGGCAGTCTGCATCCATAATGATGTATGCCTCACAAGTCTATGGAGCAGTTCTACTCTGGCCTATAGGGTCCTATGAGTCAGAATGGATTCAACAGCAGTGGGCGTGGTTTAACCTCCTTAATAGTAAAGGAATCTTTGGGCTGTGGTGGTGACTTCCCATCAGAGTATTCCAGAGGATCGCCAATGTTGAACTGCATTGGAATATACAGGCAGTCCTTGACTCAATGTAAAAAACAATCCTCACATCCGGATCCATAAACATCATGATAATGCAGAAAGGTTGAAGTTGTCAGGGGTTTCATTTGACTTGGGTCCACAATCAATGTTCATGGAAGCAACAGTCAAGAAATCAAACGACATGTTGCATTGGGCAAATCTGATGCAAAAGACCTCTTTAAAGTGTTAAAGAGCAAACATGTCACTTTGAGGACAAATGTGCATCTGACCCAAGCCATGTATTTTCAATCGACTCGTATGTATGTGGAAACCTGGACAATGAATACGGAAGATTGGAGAAGAATCGATGCATTTGAATTATGGTGCAGATGAATAATATTGAAATTACCATGGGCTGCCAGAATTCTTTAATACCACAGCTGTTTTACAAACTCGTACTATGGGCATTTTCTTATCTAGATCCCTACTGATGATCCACTACCACCAACACAAGTTGTCGAGCTGACTTTGATTTATCTTGACCCCATCAATGTAGAACTGTGCTCCATAGGGTTCTCAATGGCTGATATTTCAGAAACAGATCACCAGTCCTTGTTCCCAGAGGGCCTCTAGGTAGACAAACTACTGACTTTTCAGTTACCAGCCAAGCATGTTGACCATTTATTTTCACCATCTCAACCAATTATAGGGAAATTCATTGAGCCTGCTAAAAATTTTGATTTGAATTTGTGAAGAAAGCTGGACAGGCAAACATAGATTAAGTGAAAACTGTTGCTGTCCTACATAGTGGAAACGCAACATAATTATGAACTCTAATTTGCCACAAAGATACGTTTCAGACCATTATGTATGTACACCTTTAGAATCTTAACAAGAAAAAAATAATGTCTACTCCCAAGTGCCTTTTTGAACCTGAAGCTGGAGGACATTATAGAATGCTCCATGCATCTTTGCTTCAGTGCAGGATCCCATCTTAGATGGATGTGGCTTACGCCATGTAGTAGGCTCTCATGATCCAGGATGACAAACTCTGAAAGCATCCTCTATGTTTGAAATGAGAAGACAAGATCTTGTTCTTCTCCTTTTGCTCAGTCTACGCCCAGAGAAAAGTTCAGGCTTTTCTTCAGTGCATCTATTAATTCCTTTCTAAAAGGATGAAAAGGCACACCATTCTTCAGGTCACAAAATTAAAAGGGAGGAACAAAGCTTGGGTAGTAAAAAACCAGTTATGCACTCAGCTGCTAACCAAAAGGTTTGAGTTTACCCAGAGGTGCCTCAGAAGAAAGGCCTGGTAATCTCCTTGCAAATAAATCAGCGCTGGAAAGCCCTATGAAGCACAGTTCTAATGTGACACACATGGGCGCCATGAGGCAGCGTTGATGGCAACTGGTCTCAGTTAAACACCTTCACAATGGGATGCTTCCCTGTATTGACATAAAGACTGTTTCTGACTGTTTTGTTTTTGAAAAGAAACACATTCTAAATAATGTAACATTTTGGTTGGTTTTGTTGCGCCTTAAACACTCTTGTGAGTTTACAGCAGTCATTGTTGAGTTGCTTCCGATTCGTATAGGGTTTCTGAGAAGTGGCTGGTTAGTTGGAACCACCGACCTTGCGGTTCAAACTGACCTTGTGGACCAGTGCTTATGCTGCAGCACCAAACCATGTCTCCAGAGTCATTACTCTCATATATATGTCCTCTTCATTTTGTCTCTTCTTTAGTTTTACTTGGTGGCATGTGCTGCTGCAATTAGATGAACGATAGGCAGTGAAATCTGTGGAAGTCGGCACTTGATGGAACTGCCCTGGACAGGGTGCAACCTGACCACTTTATTATCGCTCTTTTCAGTGGAAAGTATTTGTATTTTCTTCTCTGGCAGGTTTCCACCTTACATAGGTTCCGGCTTTTGCAGGGTTTACCGCATTTAAATGCATCAGACTGCAAAGTTGTTTGAACTGCAAAGTTAGTGGTTCAAGCTCACAAGCTGTTCCTTGGAAACCCTATACAGTGTCGCTATGGGTCGAAATCTACTTGAAGGCACTTAACAACAACAACAACTGCATTTAAATAGGCTCTATTTTAGATAATCAGGAGTCCTGGTGTGGTGCTGTGAGCTAATGCACCAGACTGCAGAGCTGGTTGAACTGTAAGATCAGCGGTTCAAGCTCACCAGCTGCTCCTTGGAAACCCTATACAGGGTCGCTATGGGTCGGAACTGACTCGACGGCACTTGACAGCAACAACTTATGATTCATGCCATGCATTTAACTTGAATGAACCGTCTTAATTGGAATAATAGACTTATGACTTCAAAGATGAGATACTAGATCTCAGGCAATGAAGGACAGACTGATTCTCAAACTCTGAAATAGAGCATGAAATAGAGCCATAATTAGCTGTGAACCTCTTTCTCTGAGCCTCGAACATTGTGGGGTCAAGAGCTAAACCATTTGTATGGGCAGTGGACATCCCTGGAAGTAGACTAAGGTCATAGTCAATCGTCTCTTGACTCGTGTCATGAGTGCAATTTCCATGGTCTGGGAACCTTGCAAATGCCAAGGATCTATTCGCCAAAGGCCTGCAGTTAACATCTAGAGGTCTGCTCCTTTCTGAACTTCCATCCCTACCGAACAAAGCACTTGTGCAACTCTGATGAACAAACTCCCAAACCCCTATTGTCTATGCAACAGGGGAGTAAGAGTGTGATTTCCGGATGTTACTGTGTCAAATAACTACTGTCCCTGATTGGCTCTGTAAAGTCTCAGGAGCTAAACGGTCATTCAGATTAAGGCAAACAAATCAGGATTCCCTAGGAACCCACCTGGCCAAAAGTAAATCTCTCCAGCACCTCAGCCTAGAGTGGGTCCCTAAGTTGTTCTTTTTCTAGTCCTAACCTTTTGTCTAGATCCAGGAGTATACTTTAGGAGCTAAAGAGCAAGAACAGGAGATCAAATTCTTTAGCAATACCAGTTCATCTTGACAAAACCCAGCTTGCCTTTCTGATTGGGACAGCTCCAAGCAACTCCCTGAATTTATTGTAGCACCATCGTCTCAGTCTCTCCCAGGGGAAGTCAGGTTACTTTTTTTTGTCATGAGCACCAAAGATGCCACGTTTAAACCAACATGAAAATCCCTTTACATACATTTTTTTTTTTTTTCTTTTTAAAGATGCTTTGATTATTTGGCTATCGTGGAAACTATAGCTACCAAGAGTGCTAATTGTCAGGAAACTAGCAAAGGTCAGACCATTATAAATTAATTTAATCATGATGGAAAAGTAAAATATGTGGCTTAGTTTCTTTGGTTATCATTATGTAAAATAGATTACCATTGCAAAGAAAATTCAGACGAAAGAATATAAAAACCTCCAAATTGCTTGAAGCAATTTTGGAGGTCACAGGTAGTGTAAATTCCCTGATTGTTACCAGGCAGAGATGAGCTTTTCAATAGGGAGATAGATCTTTATTAAATCATCTGTCTGATGTAGATCCAGCAGCACGATCTAATGATTTCATTCCTGGATTATTTTTAATGTGTAGAATTAGAGCTATATGAGAAGTGTTGGCTATTATTTTAATAGTACAGTTTCCTACTAAATTGCTTTCATTAAGTAAAATAATGTTGCGTTGGAAGAGCATGTGTATTTCTTAGTAATGCTTCACAGTCCCTTGTCCTGCAATTCAATACATCATCTCATACCTGTCAGCACGTATAGTCTAAGATTTATTGCATGACCCATTGTGGAGTAGATAGCTTCTTGGCCAGAGAACAATTTCTCAAGCTAATTCAATCAAAGTGTTTTTATAATATAGTGAATTGTGGCTTGATGTTTCAAATATGTATTGATGTCTTTGGGACCATATGATTTAATTCTAACCAATTTTGAAATAGAACCAAAATTTGTGTTTATGTAATTTCTATTATATGCAAAAGGCCCTTAGGGCATTAATATTATTCATGTACTGTTTTATCAGTGCCTCAATTTGCACAGATCGTCCTTTGCTAGATGCTGAGATACTGTGGAGAAAAGCAAAGAATTCTAGGTTGGTTGAAAGATACAGCCAAGGGCTCAGAAGGAGAAACAGACATGGCAGTTATTGGCTAATAAGGGAACTGACTTAACTGAAGTAGAATGTTTGTTCATTTTGCACAAAAGTGGTAATTACACCTGACTTCTATTGGGGAAATTCAAGCCCTATTATACTTTTGAGGGCTTTGAATGCTAGCTCATAAGTTTAAATTTGATCCTTTCCGCAAGGACAGCTTTTAGAGTTTTGAGGATGGGATGTGTGTTAGTTTCCTAGGGCAGCCATAACGAATACTCTCAAACATGGCGACATGGAGATTTATTCTTTCAGTGTTCTGAAGGTCAGAAGTCCAAAGTCAAGGTGTCAGCAGAGCCATGCTCCCTCTGAATGTTCCCTCTGCTTCTGATGGCGGCTGGCAATCCTTGGTATCACTCCAGTCTCTGGCTGCGGTATCATATGGCATCGAACTGTATGTCTTTATTTTCTCTTCTTATAAGGACACCAGTCATTGTATTAGGGCCTGCCTTAATCTGTTGTTCTTGTCAGGTGCCATCGAGTCAGAACCGACTCATAGCGACCCCATGTACAGCAGAACGAAACAATGTCCGATCCTGGGCCAGCCTCACTACCGCTGCCACACTTGACGCCATCAATGCTGCCACCTGGCCAATCCATCTTGTTGGGGGTCTTCCTCTTTTTCTCCGACCTTCCATTTTACCAAGCATGATATCCTTCTCCAGTGACTGTTCCCTCCTGACAATATGGCCAAAGTATGAGAGATGAAGTGTAGCCATCCTGGCCTCAAAGGAGCACTCTGGCTGCACTTCTTCCAAAATAGATCTATTGGTTCTTT